>NW_007171576.1:0-5701 GCF_000164805.1 Carlito syrichta | reverse complement strand
TTCTTGCACTAGATGGTTGACCATAGTGGACACTGTAATCCATCACCTAGGGATCCTAGCTTCAAGGAGGCCTTATTGCCCCAGTTGCTGGGAGGCTGTTAGCAGAAGGCTTCAGCTATCAGCCCCTTCAAGATTGTTCCAATTGCAGAGAGCCACCCCAATTAAGGTCATGGCCCTTTCTTGGCAGTTCACACTCAATGACTAATTGACACCCTGTTCAGAATATCTGAAGGGTCATTCTCACTCCAGAGGTTTTCCTGGGATGGGCAAAACTGTTGCTGGGCCTATTCCACCATTCAACTTTTCATTCTGACTACTTCTGTTTCCTTCCCATCTCTCTAATAGGTATAGATCCCATGGACATTCCTGTACACAGCCAAACCACTGAACTCCATCTTAGAGTTGGTGTCTTATGGAATCCAACTTGCTTTACTAACTCTTTGAAATCCAAAATTATGTTTTTAATCTTTATATCCTCCCAAGAACCTTACACTGTATCTTGGACATGGAAGACACTTAACATACCCGGAAAGATTAAGGTAGACTTTCTTGTTTGAACCCATAATTCTGCTTAGGGGATAAAAAAAGCTATTCAGACACAAGTAATGAACTCATTTTTGTGTTTCTCTCACTTTGACTAGATCATAAAAATTCAGTATTGGTAGAATCTTATATTGAATATATAAGCAAATATGAGAAATATAAATTTAAGTGTTAAATAATATATCATCTACTCAGAAAGTTTCACGTCTCTAAAAAGAGAAACACACTCTAACACACAAAAGGGAAATTATTAAAGGATGGGGAGGCCCAGATGAATTTTACACAGGACATCAACAAGGGCAACCATATTTGCCTGAGTTCATAGCAAAAGGAACTAATGGACAATTTCCTCAGCTAGCCGCCATCAGAATTAGTCAGCTCCTTTTTTAGTTCCAGAGAAATTCTTCCTGAAACTCAAATTTCAGGGAAGAAGTTTGCTTGGCCTGACTTGGGTCACACACTTACCTGTTCAAAGATGGATTGACAGTCTACCAAGACTACATGCAGTAGGAGAAGACATAGCTCTTCCGATGGCCACTGAAGTGTTATTAGAAAGATGGTACAGATGTATAGTATACAATGAGGAATACACAAATCTTTTGGATGACATAAGCCAATGTCATGCTAATGACCAGCAGTCTCAGGATGAATCAAGAAAATATTGTAGCAACCTCTGTCCAGTAAATATAATCAAAATGCCCTACAATTTCACATATTCAGAAGTGCTCAATAAGTGGAAATATAAGATAGGTGTTCACCAAATGAACAAACGAGAAAGTAGAAAATATAGATGCTTAAATTATATCAACCAAATCTAAGAAAACAAAGTGAGGACCAATTGCTTAAATTATTGAGATGAAATTGTGTGAGTTTTTTGATAGCATATATTTTATGATAAATACATTGTTTATTTTTACAGTAGTGATGTGATATTTACAACACCTATTCTGGATGGATGAGGTGGCTGCCTAATATGAGATCGTTTATTTCTTATTCCTTTAAAGTTAACCTTAACCATACATGTCTTGTTTTTTTAAAATTGATTTTATTTATGTAACTTTGTGGTAGAGTTGCCAGATAAGATACAAAATTCCAAGTTGAACTTCAATTTCAGATAAATAACAAATACTTTTTTTTTTTTGAGTCTGAGTCTCACTGTGTTGCCCAGGCTGTAGTGCAATGGCATACTCACAACCACTGTAGTCTTGACCTGCTGGAATCAGGTGATCCTTTCACCTCAGCCTTCCAAGTAGCTGGAACCACAGGCGTGGGACACCATGTTCAGTTAATTTTTTAATTTATTGTAGACATGAGGTTTCACCAGTTTGCCCAGGCTGGTCTTGAACTCCTGGGCTCAGGCAATCCTCTCACCTTGGCTTCCCAGAGTACTGGGATTACAGGCATGAGCCACTACACCTGGCCAAACAGCAAACACTTTTTAAAACATAAGTGTGACCCAAATATTTCATGGGACATATACTAAAGATTTTTCATTGTCTCAGATATTCCCAGGTGCCCTGCTTTTTTTCCTTTTCTTTTTTTCTAAATCTGGCAACTCTACTTTGTAATGTATACCTGATGATTTTGATTCCCTGACACTCATCTTCCTTACTACTTGAACCACACCCCTTTTTTCCTTTGGAAAACTATCTACCTCACTGTTAGTACATGTGGTGTGGGTGGAATTGACCCATTTCCTCCAGGTACGAGACCCAAGCTTTATCCATCAAACTGCAATGCCATGCCACACTGATTGGTTTGGTAATGGGCATATGACTTTGGTCAGGGCGATGAGAGCTGGACCTAAGATTTTTGCTCCAGTTGTAGAATAAAAGGAGGGTGTTTTGTTTTGTTTTTGATTGTTTCTTTGTTTTTCTTGCAACTATTGCTAAATTGGCTGGTGATATAGCTCAGAACTGCAGGAGGTTATGGAAACATGGAAAGAGTTTGCCCCAAAATAGTGGTTACATAGAATAAAGCTAAAAATGAAGAATAAAACGCTGAGACCTACTGATGTCATTGAGCCCTGCATCCAGCTAAGCCTGAGAATTATCTTGGACTTTTCGAGTACTAGAAGGGATAGATTCACTTTACTTTTTTAAAATGCATAAGTTAGTGAATTTAAATTTCTTCCATCTGCAGTCAAATGTCCCTGTTGGCAAAAATATTTTGAGGCAACCAAAGACATATACAATACAGTTATTAAATAGAAAATCAAACCAAATTAAGTCAATCCTGAAGGCAACATAGTTTAATGTTTTGTGTGATATGTGTACCGCTGGTAGGATGTAAAATGATTGCAAACAGTAAATTTTTTTTTGTATTTTTTTAAGATGTGTGGTGCAATTCAGGATTAGGTACATAAATGGTCATCGTACGAGCCTCCCTTTGGTCCCCACTTCACCTGGTTTGGAATCAGGTACCCTTATTGATGTTATGTGACCTCCCTCCCTCACCTTGCAGTGTCCCACTATTGCCAATCCCTTTTTTATAGCAGTATGATAAATGGTCAGGATCCGCTTATGAATGAGAACATGTGGTACTCAATTCTTTGTTTCTGTGGTAGATCACACAGTATAATGGACTCTAAATCCCTCCAAGTTGTTAAGTCCAAAAGTTTGTCCTTCTCGATGGCTGCATAATATTCCATCATGTATATGTTCCACATGTTTTCTATCCAGTACACATTTGATGGGCAGCATGGTCAGTTCCATGTTTTTTCTATTGTGAATAGTATGGAATAAATATGTGTGTGCAGGTGTCTTTTTAGTAGAATGGCTTGAGTTCCTCTGCGTGTATTTGCAGAAGGGGGATTGCTAGGTCGTATGGGAGGTTGATTTTTAGATCTTTTTAAATTGCCACACTCTTTTCCACTGTTGTACTAATTTACACTCCCACCGACAGTGTAGAACCATTCCCTTTTCTCTGCATCCTCTCCAGCATCTGTTGTTTTTGAGTGATTGATGATGCCATCCTGTCTGGAGTTTGGTAGTATCTCAGTGTGGTTTTGATTTGCATATCTCTGATGATTAGTAAGGCTGAGCATGTTTTCATGTATCTGTTGGTTGTTAGATGTTTTCTTTTGAGAAATGTCCATTCATATCTTTTACCCACTTTTTAACAGGGCTGTCTGGTAATTTATTTTTTTTCCATTCTGTGGGCTGTCTTTCTGTTCTCTTGTTGGTGTCTTTTGCTTTGCAGAAGCTTTTTAGTTTGCTGAAGCCCTGCTTGTCTATCTTATCTCTTAGGGTATGGGCTTTGGGGATTTTGATCAGGAATTGATTGCCTATTCCAATTTCTGAAAGGATGTCTCCTGCAGTTTCTAAGATTTTTCTAGTTTGAGGTTTTACATTTAGGTCTTTGATCCACTCAGGATTGATTTTTGTGTATGGTGATAAACAGGAGTCCTGTTTCAATCTTCTGCATGTGGACAGCCAGTTTTCCCAGCACCATTTACTAAACAGTCTCTCCTCTTCCCAGTGGTTGTTGGTGGAGGCTTTGTTGAAGATGAATTGGTTGAGAAATTGAGATTTTGCTTCCAGAATCTCTATCCTGTTCCATTGGTCTGTATACCTGTTCTTATACCAATGCCAGTCTGTTTTGATTATTGTAGCCTTCTAATAAAACTTAAAGTCTGGAAGTATAATACTTCCTGCTTTGTTGCTTTTCCTGAGGATTGTTTTGGCTATTCATGGTCATTTATGTTTCCTTACGAATTTTTGTGTTGTCATTTTCAGGTCTGAGGAGAATCATGTTGGTAATTTTATGGGTATTACATTGAATCTGTAGACTGCTTTAGGTAGAATGGATATCTTAGCAGTGTTGATTCTTCCAATCCATAAGCATGGAATATATTTCCATTTGTTTGTGTCTCCTTTGATTTCTTTGCATAGTGTTTTATAGTGTTTTGTAGTTTTTGTTGTAAAGATCTTTCACATCTCTGGTTAGGATGATGCTGAGGTATTTCATTTGTGTATGTGTGGCTATCATGAATGGGATTTTGCTTTTTTTTTTCTTTTTTTTGGTTCTCTACCTGTTTGCTGTCGATGTATAATAATGTGATTGTCTTATGTATGTTTATTTTGTACCCTGAAAATTTGCCAAACTCCTTTATCTGTGCAAGGAGGTTTTTACAGATGGTATTGGGTTATCAAGGAATAGGATCACATCATCCGCAAAGAAAGATATCCTAACTTGCTTTTTCTATTTGAATACCCCTCCTTACTATTATTTTAATGTGAATTAAATATATAACTAGCACATCAAATTCTAGTGTTCTTTTAAAAGATATTTGTTAAAATATAAGATATTATCAAAATTAGAGTATAAATTATTCTTTCGGAAGTATGAGGATATGGCAAACATAATTTAAAAACCATGCAAATGCCCAAAATTTTGAAATGTTACATAGTTAATGTGATTGTACATCAAATTTTGTTTTGAATATCCTAGAAGTCAGGGTTGGGCAGGGAATGGTGGGCAAATATATTATTTTATAACTATCATCAGAAAAGAAAATCCATGCCAATGTTTCTGAAAAATCTATTCATTTTCTGCAGCTAAATTCTAAGAGAAATGTCTCATTTAGCACTTATATAGAACAACTACCAACTTTTACTACTAACAAAATTCCTTACCAATAGTTTTATAACCAACTAAAATAATAAATATAAAAGCAAATGCTTAATATTTTATAACAATCTTCTATTAAAGTCAAGAGTTTTTAAAAATATAATTTGGTGCATTTGGTTTTATGCAAATTTAAGTTAATATAGTCCAAACACAGTCTTCTGGGGATCTAATTGAATCAAAAAATAAGTTTAAGTTACCCAGAGGTTTCAATGAAGAGCATGTCTATTAAAATTTTTTGCAAATCTTACGTCTCTTACTGCGGTTTAAAAGAGTAGAATAATTGACAATTAGGGTTTTTGCTGTCAGACTCTTACTGGCGTTTGAGAGAGTAGAATAATTGACAATTAGGATTTATGCTGTCGGAGGTGGTTTTAGAATACTGGTGTTACATATTGCTAACAGATTAATAAGCTTTGAAAATCAGGGAATAAGCCGGGCTCGGTGACTCAGCCTGTAATCCTGCGCCTTGGGAGGCTGAGGTGAGTGGACTGCCTGAGCCCGCGGGTTCGAGACCCTCCTGGGCAAC
>NW_007171575.1:0-5586 GCF_000164805.1 Carlito syrichta | reverse complement strand
CAGCTATCAGCCCCTTCAAGATTGTTCCAATTGCAGAGAGCACCCCAATTAAGGTCATGGCCTTTCTTGGCAGTTCACACTCAATGACTAATTGACACCCTGTTCAGAATATCTGAAGGGTCATTCTCACTCCAGAGGTTTTCCTGGGATGGGCAAAACTGTTGCTGGGCCTATTCCACCATTCAACTTTTCATTCTGACTACTTCTGTTTCCTTCCCATCTCTCTAATAGGTATAGATCCCATGGACATTCCTGTACACAGCCAAACCACTGAACTCCATCTTAGAGTTGGTGTCTTATGGAATCCAACTTGCTTTACTAACTCTTTGAAATCCAAAATTATGTTTTTAATCTTTATATCCTCCCAAGAACCTTACACTGTATCTTGGACATGGAAGACACTTAACATACCCGGAAAGATTAAGGTAGACTTTCTTGTTTGAACCCATAATTCTGCTTAGGGGATAAAAAAAGCTATTCAGACACAAGTAATGAACTCATTTTTGTGTTTCTCTCACTTTGACTAGATCATAAAAATTCAGTATTGGTAGAATCTTATATTGAATATATAAGCAAATATGAGAAATATAAATTTAAGTGTTAAATAATATATCATCTACTCAGAAAGTTTCACGTCTCTAAAAAGAGAAACACACTCTAACACACAAAAGGGAAATTATTAAAGGATGGGGAGGCCCAGATGAATTTTACACAGGACATCAACAAGGGCAACCATATTTGCCTGAGTTCATAGCAAAAGGAACTAATGGACAATTTCCTCAGCTAGCCGCCATCAGAATTAGTCAGCTCCTTTTTTAGTTCCAGAGAAATTCTTCCTGAAACTCAAATTTCAGGGAAGAAGTTTGCTTGGCCTGACTTGGGTCACACACTTACCTGTTCAAAGATGGATTGACAGTCTACCAAGACTACATGCAGTAGGAGAAGACATAGCTCTTCCGATGGCCACTGAAGTGTTATTAGAAAGATGGTACAGATGTATAGTATACAATGAGGAATACACAAATCTTTTGGATGACATAAGCCAATGTCATGCTAATGACCAGCAGTCTCAGGATGAATCAAGAAAATATTGTAGCAACCTCTGTCCAGTAAATATAATCAAAATGCCCTACAATTTCACATATTCAGAAGTGCTCAATAAGTGGAAATATAAGATAGGTGTTCACCAAATGAACAAACGAGAAAGTAGAAAATATAGATGCTTAAATTATATCAACCAAATCTAAGAAAACAAAGTGAGGACCAATTGCTTAAATTATTGAGATGAAATTGTGTGAGTTTTTTGATAGCATATATTTTATGATAAATACATTGTTTATTTTTACAGTAGTGATGTGATATTTACAACACCTATTCTGGATGGATGAGGTGGCTGCCTAATATGAGATCGTTTATTTCTTATTCCTTTAAAGTTAACCTTAACCATACATGTCTTGTTTTTTTAAAATTGATTTTATTTATGTAACTTTGTGGTAGAGTTGCCAGATAAGATACAAAATTCCAAGTTGAACTTCAATTTCAGATAAATAACAAATACTTTTTTTTTTTTGAGTCTGAGTCTCACTGTGTTGCCCAGGCTGTAGTGCAATGGCATACTCACAACCACTGTAGTCTTGACCTGCTGGAATCAGGTGATCCTTTCACCTCAGCCTTCCAAGTAGCTGGAACCACAGGCGTGGGACACCATGTTCAGTTAATTTTTTAATTTATTGTAGACATGAGGTTTCACCAGTTTGCCCAGGCTGGTCTTGAACTCCTGGGCTCAGGCAATCCTCTCACCTTGGCTTCCCAGAGTACTGGGATTACAGGCATGAGCCACTACACCTGGCCAAACAGCAAACACTTTTTAAAACATAAGTGTGACCCAAATATTTCATGGGACATATACTAAAGATTTTTCATTGTCTCAGATATTCCCAGGTGCCCTGCTTTTTTTCCTTTTCTTTTTTTCTAAATCTGGCAACTCTACTTTGTAATGTATACCTGATGATTTTGATTCCCTGACACTCATCTTCCTTACTACTTGAACCACACCCCTTTTTTCCTTTGGAAAACTATCTACCTCACTGTTAGTACATGTGGTGTGGGTGGAATTGACCCATTTCCTCCAGGTACGAGACCCAAGCTTTATCCATCAAACTGCAATGCATGCCACACTGATTGGTTTGGTAATGGGCATATGACTTTGGTCAGGGCGATGAGAGCTGGACCTAAGATTTTTGCTCCAGTTGTAGAATAAAAGGAGGGTGTTTTGTTTTGTTTTTGATTGTTTCTTTGTTTTTCTTGCAACTATTGCTAAATTGGCTGGTGATATAGCTCAGAACTGCAGGAGGTTATGGAAACATGGAAAGAGTTTGCCCCAAAATAGTGGTTACATAGAATAAAGCTAAAAATGAAGAATAAAACGCTGAGACCTACTGATGTCATTGAGCCCTGCATCCAGCTAAGCCTGAGAATTATCTTGGACTTTTCGAGTACTAGAAGGGATAGATTCACTTTACTTTTTTAAAATGCATAAGTTAGTGAATTTAAATTTCTTCCATCTGCAGTCAAATGTCCCTGTTGGCAAAAATATTTTGAGGCAACCAAAGACATATACAATACAGTTATTAAATAGAAAATCAAACCAAATTAAGTCAATCCTGAAGGCAACATAGTTTAATGTTTTGTGTGATATGTGTACCGCTGGTAGGATGTAAAATGATTGCAAACAGTAAATTTTTTTTTGTATTTTTTTAAGATGTGTGGTGCAATTCAGGATTAGGTACATAAATGGTCATCGTACGAGCCTCCCTTTGGTCCCCACTTCACCTGGTTTGGAATCAGGTACCCTTATTGATGTTATGTGACCTCGCTCCCTCACCTTGCAGTGTCCCACTATTGCCAATCCCTTTTTTATAGCAGTATGATAAATGGTCAGGATCCGCTTATGAATGAGAACATGTGGTACTCAATTCTTTGTTTCTGTGGTAGATCACACAGTATAATGGACTCTAAATCCCTCCAAGTTGTTAAGTCCAAAAGTTTGTCCTTCTCGATGGCTGCATAATATTCCATCATGTATATGTTCCACATGTTTTCTATCCAGTACACATTTGATGGGCAGCATGGTCAGTTCCATGTTTTTTCTATTGTGAATAGTATGGAATAAATATGTGTGTGCAGGTGTCTTTTTAGTAGAATGGCTTGAGTTCCTCTGCGTGTATTTGCAGAAGGGGGATTGCTAGGTCGTATGGGAGGTTGATTTTTAGATCTTTTTAAATTGCCACACTCTTTTCCACTGTTGTACTAATTTACACTCCCACCGACAGTGTAGAACCATTCCCTTTTCTCTGCATCCTCTCCAGCATCTGTTGTTTTTTGAGTGATTGATGATGCCATCCTGTCTGGAGTTTGGTAGTATCTCAGTGTGGTTTTGATTTGCATATCTCTGATGATTAGTAAGGCTGAGCATGTTTTCATGTATCTGTTGGTTGTTAGATGTTTTCTTTTGAGAAATGTCCATTCATATCTTTTACCCACTTTTTAACAGGGCTGTCTGGTAATTTATTTTTTTTCCATTCTGTGGGCTGTCTTTCTGTTCTCTTGTTGGTGTCTTTTGCTTTGCAGAAGCTTTTAGTTTGCTGAAGCCCTGCTTGTCTATCTTATCTCTTAGGGTATGGGCTTTGGGGATTTTGATCAGGAATTGATTGCCTATTCCAATTTCTGAAAGGATGTCTCCTGCAGTTTCTAAGATTTTTCTAGTTTGAGGTTTTACATTTAGGTCTTTGATCCACTCAGGATTGATTTTTGTGTATGGTGATAAACAGGAGTCCTGTTTCAATCTTCTGCATGTGGACAGCCAGTTTTCCCAGCACCATTTACTAAACAGTCTCTCCTCTTCCCAGTGGTTGTTGGTGGAGGCTTTGTTGAAGATGAATTGGTTGAGAAATTGAGATTTTGCTTCCAGAATCTCTATCCTGTTCCATTGGTCTGTATACCTGTTCTTATACCAATGCCAGTCTGTTTTGATTATTGTAGCCTTCTAATAAAACTTAAAGTCTGGAAGTATAATACTTCCTGCTTTGTTGCTTTTCCT
Source organism: Carlito syrichta (assembly GCF_000164805.1). Taxonomy (NCBI): domain Eukaryota; kingdom Metazoa; phylum Chordata; class Mammalia; order Primates; family Tarsiidae; genus Carlito; species Carlito syrichta. The sequence continues at coordinate 1,487 of NW_007171575.1, read as the reverse complement.
GAGGATTGTTTTGGCTATTCATGGTCATTTATGTTTCCTTACGAATTTTTGTGTTGTCATTTTCAGGTCTGAGGAGAATCATGTTGGTAATTTTATGGGTATTACATTGAATCTGTAGACTGCTTTAGGTAGAATGGATATCTTAGCAGTGTTGATTCTTCCAATCCATAAGCATGGAATATATTTCCATTTGTTTGAGTCTCCTTTGATTTCTTTGCATAGTGTTTTATAGTGTTTTGTAGTTTTTGTTGTAAAGATCTTTCACATCTCTGGTTAGGATGATGCTGAGGTATTTCATTTGTGTATGTGTGGCTATCATGAATGGGATTTTGCTTTTTTTTTTCTTTTTTTTGGTTCTCTACCTGTTTGCTGTCGATGTATAATAATGTGATTGTCTTATGTATGTTTATTTTGTACCCTGAAAATTTGCCAAACTCCTTTATCTGTGCAAGGAGGTTTTTACAGATGGTATTGGGTTATCAAGGAATAGGATCACATCATCCGCAAAGAAAGATATCCTAACTTGCTTTTTCTATTTGAATACCCCTCCTTACTATTATTTTAATGTGAATTAAATATATAACTAGCACATCAAATTCTAGTGTTCTTTTAAAAGATATTTGTTAAAATATAAGATATTATCAAAATTAGAGTATAAATTATTCTTTCGGAAGTATGAGGATATGGCAAACATAATTTAAAAACCATGCAAATGCCCAAAATTTTGAAATGTTACATAGTTAATGTGATTGTACATCAAATTTTGTTTTGAATATCCTAGAAGTCAGGGTTGGGCAGGGAATGGTGGGCAAATATATTATTTTATAACTATCATCAGAAAAGAAAATCCATGCCAATGTTTCTGAAAAATCTATTCATTTTCTGCAGCTAAATTCTAAGAGAAATGTCTCATTTAGCACTTATATAGAACAACTACCAACTTTTACTACTAACAAAATTCCTTACCAATAGTTTTATAACCAACTAAAATAATAAATATAAAAGCAAATGCTTAATATTTTATAACAATCTTCTATTAAAGTCAAGAGTTTTTAAAAATATAATTTGGTGCATTTGGTTTTATGCAAATTTAAGTTAATATAGTCCAAACACAGTCTTCTGGGGATCTAATTGAATCAAAAAATAAGTTTAAGTTACCCAGAGGTTTCAATGAAGAGCATGTCTATTAAAATTTTTTGCAAATCTTACGTCTCTTACTGCGGTTTAAAAGAGTAGAATAATTGACAATTAGGGTTTTTGCTGTCAGACTCTTACTGGCGTTTGAGAGAGTAGAATAATTGACAATTAGGATTTATGCTGTCGGAGGTGGTTTTAGAATACTGGTGTTACATATTGCTAACAGATTAATAAGCTTTGAAAATCAGGGAATAAGCCGGGCTCGGTGACTCAGCCTGTAATCCTGCGCCTTGGGAGGCTGAGGTGAGTGGACTGCCTGAGCCCGCGGGTTCGAGACCCTCCTGGGCAAC
>NW_007171574.1:0-874 GCF_000164805.1 Carlito syrichta | reverse complement strand
TCAACCTTCCAAGTAGCTGGAACTACAGGCGCGCACTACCACACCCAGCTAATTTTTTGAATTATTGTAGAGATGAGGTCTTGCCAAGTTGCCCAGGCGGGTCTTGAACTAGCGGGTTCAGGTGTTTTGTTTCAAGACTAGTAATATGTAATTTTGTATTATATATGAATGAATTTGCTTTTTTAAAATGACTAAGTGCATATAATGTAGCAAGAGAAAAACTTAAATAAGAACTTAAGGCTGGGCTCAATGACTCAGCCTGTAATCCCAGCACTTTGGGAGGCCAAGGCGAGTGGACTGTCTGAACCCATGGTTTTGAGACCAGCCTGGACAACTTGGTGAGACCTTGTCTCTACAATAAATAAAACATTAGCCAGGTGTGGTAGTGCATGCCTGTAGTTCCGGCTACTTGGAAGGCTGGGGCAGAAGAATTGCCGGAGCCCGGGTAGGTTGATGCTGGGGTGGCTGTGAGCATGCCACTGCACTCCAGCCTGGGTTACAGAGTGAGACTCCAACTCAAAAAAAAAAAAGAACTTAAAATATTAAAAGAAGTAATGTGTACGAAGTGTATAGCATGATTTATGGCATGTCATAAGCAAAGAATAAAAGGTTATTGTTACTTTTGTCTTTTCTAGGAATCCTGTCACAAAATAGACACAGGGACGGGGACTCTCTGTTTCTTCACATTTTGTTACATCACAATCCTGTAACGCCTCCTGACTAGTTTCTTTGCCTTCAGTGTTTCTCTCCCATGATCACACCATCCTATCTCTCCATGGCATATGCATCTTCTTAAGATTATTTTTCTTGCTGGGCTCGGTGGCTCAGCCTGTAATCCCGCGCCTTTGGGAGGCTGAGGTGAGTGGATTGCCTG
>NW_007171573.1:0-580 GCF_000164805.1 Carlito syrichta | reverse complement strand
TTTGAGTTGGAGTCTCACTCTGTCGCCCAGACTGGAGTTCAGTGGTTGCTCCCGGCCACCGCAGCCTCGACCTGCTGCGATCCTTCCACCTTAGCCTTCCAAGTAGCCAGAATTACAGGCAGGCACTACCATGCCCGGCTGATTTTTTGATTTATTTGTAGAGATGAGGTCTCGCTGCCCAGGCAGGTCTCGAACCTGCGGGCTCAGGCAATCCACTCACCTCAGCCTCCCAAGGTGCAGGATTACAGGCCGAGCCACCAAGCCTGGCTTCCAAAGTATTTTTGAACAGAGCACCCTTATTTGTAAAAGGTAGGCCCAAGCAAACTTAGCCTTCATTCAGTCTTTCATTCTCCCTTCTATATATCTTTATTTCCAGCAGAAGTTCCCAAACTCTTAGCTTTATATTACAGTGACCATCACTGTTACCTCTTGCCATGGAATTCTTCATCCCCAGCTTTACTGAGGTCTAAATGACAAATAAAAATTGTATATATTTATAATACACAATGTGATTTTTGGCATATGTATACATTGTTAAACAATTACCACAGTCAAGCTAATTACATATTTCACATAGTTA
>NW_007171572.1:0-889 GCF_000164805.1 Carlito syrichta | reverse complement strand
CCCAGTCCAAAGATCACACTGGGCCCTACAGGATGTGGCCCAGTCTAAGGTCTACGGTGGGCCACCTTTTGGAACAATAGACTACAATCTCTTAACAAAATGGCTATTCCAAAGTCCTATATATCTATCCTAATTTCTATGAAAGTTTTCCAATTCTTAATTCTGATATATAAAGCTGATTAGTAGTGGCAAAGCTTCTAAAACCTAAATGTAAACTGTAAATGTACTAAGGCCAAAACTTCGATAGTAGAAAGTGGAGACAATGACAGTTCTAAAGTTAACTATATTCTTATTAAACCTAAAAATGTTATGATTGATTATGTTTGAACTAACATGATTCGTAGCATGACCTATTCTATAATACCTTCTATGAATAAAATAAATTCAATTTCTATAACAGGTAGAAAAAAGACCTTACACTAACTGTAGCTAAAGCCGGCCTAAAAGAATGCAGCCCAGTCCAAAGTATGTGCTGGGCTCTCAGGAATGTGGCCCAGCCCAAACTCTGTGCTGGACCACTCTTGACAATCATCTATACCATTGAAAAGCTGAAAACAGCTCTCCATAAGTATATACTAATTCTACAAATATTCTTTTAAATCTTATAAAGAAGCTTGTACCGTATAAAAGGCTCCCAAATGTGACCTGAGTTTGAATTATATCTAATACCTAAGCCGAAACCGCAGTTTATGGGAAACAGGAACAATGGGTTTCTAGAGTGAGCCATGCCTGTCACAGTCACAGAGTCTTCAGCTTAGGCCAGCAGAGTTCCTTTAGGTTGTTCTTGTGCTGCATGGCAAAAGGGGGAGGAATATGGGGTCTACAGCTCTCGAACATGTCCTAGCGGTTCTCGAGGTCCACGGCCCTCCCTGATCCCTAACGCTCATGG
>NW_007171571.1:0-815 GCF_000164805.1 Carlito syrichta | reverse complement strand
AATGTAAACTGTAATGTACTAAGGCCAAAACTTCGACAGTAGAAAGTGGAGACAATGACAGTTCTAAAGTTAACTATATTCTTATTAAACCTAAAAATGTTATGATTGATTATGTTTGAACTAACATGATTTGTAGCATGACCTATTCTATAATACCTTCTATGAATAAAATAAGTTCAATTTCTATAACAGGTAGAAAAAAGACCTTACACTAACTGTAGCTAAAACCGGCCTAAAAGAATGCAGCCCAGTCCAAAGTACGTGCTGGGCTCTCAGGAATGTGGCCCAGCCCAAACTCTGTGCTGGGTCACTCTTGACAATCATCTATACCATTGAAAAGCTGAAAACAGCTCTCCATAAGTATATACTAATTCTACAAATATTCTTTTAAATCTTATAAAGAAGCTTGTACCATATAAAAGGCTCCCAAATGTGACCTGGGTTTGAATTATATCTAATACCTAAGCCGAAACCGCAGTTTATGGGAAACAGGAACAATGGGTTTCTAGAGTGAACCATGCCTGTCACAGTCACAGAGTCTTCAGCTTAGGCCAGCAGAGTTTCTTTAGGTTGTTTTTGAGCTGCATGGCAAAAGGGGGAGGAAAATGGGGTCTACGGCTCTCGAACATGTCCTAGCGGTCTCGAGGTCCACGGCCCTCCCTGATCCCTAACGCTCAGTGGGCCTCCGTGGCCGGCTCCGAACACTGGGGTAGGAAATTTCTAGAATGAGACTATTTTGCTTCACAGTTGTATGAATCTGGATGTCTTTAGGCTCTGATATAGCTATCAGAGATGGTGAAATGCCATGGTATATT
>NW_007171570.1:0-887 GCF_000164805.1 Carlito syrichta | reverse complement strand
AAATATATAAAATAATTGCAATAGCTTGCTTGACATAGGTAACTCCATTTTGTTAAAAATTCCCCATCTTAGCTGCCTGCCTAACCTAAAAATGATCCCCCCAATGTGTATGTGTGATTGTTATAGCATTCCCATGACCACAGACCCACAGCTTTGTTCCCCTGAGCCACTCATGCTGACCATTCTTGCTGACTGTTTAAAACTCCCTAGCCACAAGTTCCATGTAATTGTATGCTTTGTTAACTAAAATCAAATGTTGTACCAAGAAACTGTTACTTGCAAAATTCCCCTTGCCACATCCCCATATTTTGTTCCTATATTTTGTTCCCTTTTGTTTTTAGTTCTTTGTTCATTCACCCCCATGCTATGTAGCCCACTTGTGGTTTTTGCCTTTATAAGCTTCTTGCTAATTTTGCTCAGGGTTGAGAGGTTTTTGGAGGAGCCTACTCTTGACCATAATTCAAACTTACTGTGTTGGCAATTCTCCTTTCTCACAATATCCAAAACTATGTTTAACAGAAAGATTGAGAGTGGGCATCCTTGTCCTGTTCTGGTTTTCAGGAGAAATGATTCCAATTTCTTTCTGTTTAACAATATGCCAGCTGTGGGTTTCTCATAGATGGCATGTATTATTTAGAGGTATGTTCCATCTATGCCTAGATGTTCAAGAGTTTTTATCAAGAATCTGGGCTGGATTTTATCAAAAGTTTTGTTTCTGCATCAAATGATGTAATCATGTGGGACATTTTTTTTACATCTGTTGATGCATTTATTATGTTTATGGTCTTACAAATGTTGAAGCAGCCCTGCTTCCCAGGAATGATGCTTACTTGGTCGTGGTGGATGATTTTTGAGATATGTTGCTATATCCGGTTTGTTAGGATCTT
>NW_007171569.1:325734-348958 GCF_000164805.1 Carlito syrichta | reverse complement strand
AAAAACCCTTGAACATCTAGGCATATGGAGAACATACCTCAAAATAGTAAAAGCCATCTACGAGAAACCCACAGTCAGCATACTCCTAAATGGACAATAGTTAAAACCAATTCCCTTGAAAACTGGAACTAGACAAGGATGCCCACTCTCACCCCTCTGGTTCAACATAGTTTTGGAAGTCCTGGCTAGAGCAATCAGAGAAGAGGAGGCAATCAGGGTATCTAAATAGGAAAAGAGGAAGTCAAGTTATCTCTCTTTGCAGATGATATGATTGTGTACCTTGAAAACCCAAGAGAATCTGTCAAAAGCCTCCTTACATTGATAAAGGCCTCTGGCAAAGTCTCAGGATATAAAATAAATGTACAAAAGACAATCGCATTTCTCTACACCAGTAATAAACAAACAGAAACACAAATAAAAAACACAATTCCATTCACAAGCCACACAAAAAAATGAAATACCTTGCCATCTTCCTAACCAGAGACATGAAAGACCTTTACAATGAAAATTACAAAACACAGTTCAAAGAAATCAAAGATGACACAAACAAGTGGAAAAATATCCCATGCTCATGGATTAGAAGAATCAACATCGTGAAGATGTCTATCTTATCTAAGGCAATCTACAAATTCAATGCAATACCCATCAAATTACCAGGAACATTCTTCTCAGACCTGGAAAAAACAACACAGGAATTCATATGGTAACACAAACGTCCAAGAATAGCCAGAACAATCTTCAGCAAAAAAAAAAAAAAAAAAGCAGGTGGTATCACATTACCAGACTTCAAACTTTACTATAAAGCTACAATCATCAAAACAGCTTGGTATTGGTACAGGAACAGGCATATAGATCAATGGAATAGAAATTGAGATTCCAGAAGCAAAACCTCAATTTCTCAACCAACTCATCTTCGACAAAGCCCCCACCACCTACCACTGGGGAGAGGAGAACCTATTCAGTAAATGGTGCTGGGAAAATTGGCTGACCACATGCAGAAGATTGAAACAGGACCCCTATCTATCCCCATACACAAAAATTAACTCTAAATGGATCAGAGACCTAAATGTAAAACCTCAAACCATAAGAACCTTAGAAAAGGAAGGAAATACCCTCATGGAAATTGGAACTGGCATCCAATTCCTGAACAAAACCCAAAACCCACAGGTCATAAGAGAGAAGATAGACAAGTGGGACCTTATTAAACTGACAAGCTTCTGCAAGGCCAAAGAAACCATCAAGAGAGCAGGGAGACAGCCTACAGACTGGGAAAAAGTATTTGCCAACACCAGGTCTGACAAAGGCTTAACATCCTGGATCTACAAGGAACTCAAATGTGCTGAAAAGAAAAAAAACAAACAACCCCTTTATAAAATGGGCAAAAGATATGAACAGATACTTCACAAAAGAAGACATCGAGCAGCCAACAAACACATGAAGAAATGCTCAACCTCACTAATCATCAGGGAGATGCAAATCAAAACCACACTGAGATACCACCTAACTCCAGTCAGAATCACAATTATCAACAACTCAAAAAATAACAGCTGCTGGAGAGGGTGTGGTGAAAAGGGAACACTTATACACTGTTGGTGGGAGTGTAAACTAGTACAACCTCTGTGGAAAGCAGTGTGGCGATTCCTAAAAGCTCTAAAAATCGACCTTCCATATGACCCCTCAATCCCCCTACTGGGAATATACCCTGAAGAACTCAAATCACTCTATAAAAAAGATACCTGCACACATATGTTTATTGCAGTGGTTTATTGCAGCGTTGTTCACAATAGCAAGAACCTGGAAACAACCATGCTGCCCATCAAAAGAGGACTGGATTTTTAAAATGTCGTACATATACACGATGGAATACTACACAGCCATAAAAAAGAACAAAATGATGAATTTCGCAGCAACCTGGATGAAACTAGAGTCTATAGTATTGAGTGACCTCTCACAGAAACAAAGATCCGAGTATCACATGTTCTCACTCATATAATGGACCTTGAACATCCAATGTAATAGTATAAGAAAATGACTGACGGTACTGGGAAACTATGTGCGTGGGGAGGGAGATGGGATTAACAGTAGCAAATATCTGTCTGGGGACGGGGAAACACCTCTTATCAACAGGGTGCCTGAATGAAACGTAATTGTATACTTAACCCTTAACTGTTCCCCACAAAACCATAATAAAAAATATTAAAACAAACAAACAAACAAACTCCCCTATGAAGAAGAGTGATTTAGCTAGAAATTATTTTTAAATAAGCATCATTGTCTATTTGACTTGGCTGGAAGATTGTAGGCAGGTTGTGAAGATTCATCTACCCAATGTTTAGGGGGATATGCTATAGAAATTTAACGTATGCAATGCTCCCAAACACCATATGTAGGTAAAGCTGTAGATATGTTGTCATATATTCTAACTTTGCCGAGGATATCTTATAGAAAGCACGTACACACACACACGGCCAACTACTATGTGCCAACACTCTTTTATACAATTGGGTAGAAAACAGAAATAGGCTCGGCATGAATTAATGAATATATTCTCTCTCTCTCTCTCTCTCTCTCTCTCTCTCTCTCTCTCTCTCTGTGTGTGTGTGTGTGTGTGTGTGTGTGTGTGTGTGTGTGTGTGTGGTGTGCATGCCATGGTCTATGTTGATAAAGAGGATAAAGAAGCTTACTGTAAATAAAATTTGTAGAATGTGGGTACAAATGTTAAAAAGTTTAGAAGAGAGATTATGGTTGGCATATTAGTTAGCTTGGGGTTGTCATAACAAAATAACATAGACTGGGTGGTTTAACCAACAGAAATGTATTTTCTCAGAATTCTGAAGACTAGAATTCCAATATCAAGGTTTCAGTCCATGTGGTTTCTGTTGAAGGCTCTTTTTCTAACTTGTATGTGACCACCTTCTCAGTATGTTTATGCATGCACATAGGGAGGAAGAAAGGGTAATTTCCCTGGTGTCTCTTCCTATAAGGACACCGATGCTACTGAATCATAGTCTCATCCTTTTGACCTTATCTAGCCATAAGTGCTTACTTAGAGGGCCAACTCCAAATACTGCCACACTAGGGTTTAGGACCTCAACATATAAATGGAAGGGTAGACAAAGAAATTGTCCATAACAATTTAATATATATTTGTGAGTTCTTGGGTCTTAAAAGGTTCTTATCCATGACTGACTTCAATTACCTTTTAAGACCCATAACTTTCTTTAAAGCATGCAAACTTAGTAGTTAGTGAATTACTCTAACACATATTGGCTATAGTAGAGCCTTCTAAAAAGCATAACAAACAAAAAGATTAGACCAAGTAGTTAAAAAGTCAGGAAAGACTGATCCAATAGAAATTAAGAACTAGAAAGTATCAAAGAAAATGAAATGAACATCAATATAAAAAGCTCCTGAAATGTCAAAAAAGATATTGTCATCAATATTCTGATAGATTGTCAAATCTTTTCTGAGCAGTAACTGTTAAGAAAATGTTTAAATATTTTGAAAGTTCAATTTATGATATTAAAATTAGTATAATGACATAGTGCTTAGTATTTAAATAACAATTAATCTGCAAATAATTTTATCCTCAGGGTGAGTCATCAATTCATTAACTCATCATTAATTATGTTTGAAAAATTTTTCTCTGTATATTTATAAGCAAGCTATTATGATATCTATATCTATAATCAGATCTATATAATACACAGCCTTTCTTTAGAAATGTATACGCATATGCTGAAAATGCATTAAATGGCAATCTTCTAATAATAAAATTTAATGATTTGTTTTACATATGACACAGATTTCTGCTTCTGATTCATGTCACACAAGATTAGCAGCCAGAATATTCTACAATATAAATAAATATAAAAATATACTTGCGGGAAACTTTAACAAAAATAAATTAATTGGCAAGACTGTTATGTGATTCATATGCACCATAATTATTAGTCACTTGCTAGAACAAATTATTAAAGCCTTTATCTTGTTTTTTCAAATTTAATTCACATCAATATTAAATAAACTTATGACCTTAAGGCAAACTGCTTGAATGTTGATTATCTATTTACCATTTTCTGTTCAAATTAAAAGTTAGTAAAGTTCATATCATTACTAAAATTCAGCATTTACCAAATAGCTATTCGTATTTACCTGATTTTCATTTACCCAGTGGTAAATCAGATAAAAGGAGGCTTAACTGTCTAAACATGTGACTAACATAGATTTTAACTTAAAAATGTTTTTGTAGCATTTATACTTTCCTTCATCAATTTTCTTAACTTCTATCTGCTTTTTAAAAGTTTCCCCTGTACTCTTGAGTTGTATTTCTTCATAATAATTCTGTAAAAGCTTTGTATTAGTGTAAGTGGGTCATAAGTTTCTATATTCTTTAATAATCTTTGTTTTTCTTCCTTTCCTAATATTCAAAATGTTAATGTGGGTAGTATTCTTGAATAGAACATAATATTTTCAATTTCACAATCTTTCTTTGGCTCCCAACTATTCTCATGATGAGTAGTTTCTTGAAGTACCCAAACTGGATAATAATGAATTCTGCTAAATATTTCTGAGTGGTTACAGGCACATGAATGCTCATTCAATGTCCTTCTGGTGATGTAAGAATTCAGTGTCTTCCTTTAATTCTTATTTATCTTGGCAATGGTTTTGAATGTTTCCTTCTCACACACACATATCCACACATATAAGAATATGACAAATAATATTCCTTTACTCTAGATTTATGTTTAAAAAACATGAGGATTTTTTAGATAGACAATTAAACCTCCAGACCCAAAATGGTGACATTTTCTACTGGACGATGAGAGGTGCCCTGTTCTATTTTGGCTTAGTCTTCTGCTTTCAATCAGGCTGAGTGGGTCAGTGGGCATGAATATGGGATGGGGGTTGGGTTGAACTTTGTTACCACTTAATGTAATAGTATTCAGATTCCAGCTCTGTACCATCAACTTTAGCATCACTTGGAAACTTGCTAGAAATACAAATTATCTGACCTCTCTCCAGACCTACAGAATAAAAAACCCTGGGAGTAAGGCCTATGAATGTGTGACTTAATAAGCCCTTTCCATGATTCTAGTGTAACAATCAAATAAAGAATAAATGAGAAATGATTATCATTTTGATAATAGTGATGAACAAATTATTTCCCTGATGTACTTTTCAGTAAAAGAAGAAATATAGTATATAATGATATTTCCTACTCAAGTTTTAAGCTTAAAAAATAAGTATTTTTTAATATACAGGTATACTTCCAGACACAAAAAATGTGATAATATTTTCCATTATATGATGAGAGGTGCCATGTTCTCTTTTGGTTGCGTTCTACTTTCAGTCAGATGAGGGAGTCAGTGAAAATGACTATCGGACAGGGGTTGAGTTGAACTTTGTTACCACTTTGTGCGGTGATATTCAAATTCGAGCTCTGTACCATCAGCTTTAGCCCAATTAAACCATCCCATCATCTTATACCTATTTGAATAGGCTGCTGACTTTTTTGGCACTGGATTCAAGAAATAATACCTCACATAATAATGAATTCCTTCAAGCTTCCCTGCACTTTTACATACTTCTTTAAAATGTTAATACTAATTTAGTTGTATTAATGATACTTGAATATTCATTTATTCATAAAAATATTTTTTGTTGATTTCAAACTTCAATTGTAGTCCTCTTCCCCTGAGTCTTCACTTTCCTCTGACATTTTTTTTTTAATAGAAGAAGAAGTCCTTTCTTGACTTTTAGATCCTAAAAACCTGAAGAAGGGATGATTGTTTCTAACTTCATAGAAGAACTAATAAAAATTAAATAAATAGCTTGGAGCTGTAAGCTCTTCACTTATGTCAACATCCAAGAACCAGAGAGCTTAATAATAGGCCCTAAAATAATTAAAAAACACATGGCCAACTTCACCACAAAACAGGCCCAAATTTAATTGTGCTGGATTATGTAATTGTATCTGTTGAATTTGTTGCCTTATGTAGGGTCTATGTGAGATTTAGGATGAGCCTAGTAGAATTTGGAATAGAAACAGCTGGGTGAACTCAGACAAAGCAAAAATATGCAATTTTTACTTGTGGAAACAGGTACAACAATCTGCTCATCTTTAAGTAATCCATGCAGGAGTTGCTGAAGGTAAAATCCAAACACTGCTTTCTTTATCTTGTCTTTCCTTCTTTCTTTCGTCCAATCAAATATCTAGCTCTTTTCAATTCTGCCTCTTAAGCATCTTTTAACATATTTTATTTCCTTTATCATTAATCTCTATATGAACTATTATATACTCCCCTAGGGATGGTGACTGCTTCCTGTATTTACTTCCTGTATTTATATCTCAATCAGTATTCAGTATTGTATCGGTATTTTATTTTTGAATTTTTAATAAACCAAAATCTGTTTAAAATTTGTTATATTAAATTATCTCTGGGAAAATCATTTGTCTGACTTGCCCATTCAGTCTCTGATGTAGTATCTGATCTGAGAAGTGTCAAATGCCTGGGAGGTGTTTCTCAAACAATAAATAATTTCCTGCATAGTCAAGTCTTCAATTCATAAGAGAGATTTACATTTCAAAATTTTTATTATGTAAATATTATTATACATAAAAATAAGCAAAATCATCTGAGAAGAGTGTGCTAAGCAGAAGGTCTAGACACACAGAAGTCAGAGGAACTCCAATATTAAAGAAAATCGTTTTAGAAGAGAAGTTACGAAAGAGCTGTGGGAACATAACCTTGTCACTTACTTAATTTGCTTTCCTCGTGTATCGACTGTTGCCTTCTTACATTTATACATTTGCTTAAAGATATATTTCATATAGATGTTATTAGACTAGCACAGCTTATTTTAATACCCTATGTATTTTTCATAAATCATATGTTTAAGCTATAGGATTTAAAGGTAAGCAGGCTTTCTGTTAGAGCTTAACTGATTTCCACTTCAGAATGAATAAAAGGACACTTAAGACTTGGAGGAAGTTATGTAAAATAATGTCAAAGTCACACACCTCTTAAATTAACTGGACTAGGAGTGTCTAGACTAGTACTTAGCTAACTATTTTTAGTTAAGTCATCTTTTTCATGTTCCATTTTCTGAGAATCTAAAATAGTCTAAATCTAGGAGGTAAAGGAAAAAAGTTTTCAAAGATGTACATTTCCTGACATAAATTTTTGAGCAACGTTATAATCTTGATGCAGCTTATCTTCGGTACTTAAGTGATCAGCCTCTTTTTTTCTATACTTTCCTTTCTCCACTTTCTAATGTACTACCTGCGGCTGAAGCACATTAAATTCACAAGACCAATACTTCTACTTATCTCTCAATATAGCATAGTGGTTAAGGGTGAGGGCTTTGCAGTGTCTACTTATGTTATCAAAAGTTTAGTTGTCACTCATTGGTTGCAAAACTTTGAGAAAATTTATCAGCCTCCTTTCTCCTGTGTTTGCTCATCAGTAGTTAAGAATGATAATAATAGTAGTACCTCACTATTAAAAATAAATGAATTAACACATGGAAGACATTACAAATGTACCACAAAGTAAGCACTCAATAAACTATTATTTTTAAAGATATTACTATTAAACTGTCTTTCATAGAATCTTTGAATGTGTGTTAACATGTGAAAGTACATTACAACACTGGATGACTTTTAAACGGATATCTAAAAAAATTGTGTAGTATTAGCTATTCATAGCTCTTTGGAACAACTGGATACATATGATACATGTTTTTTGTGTGTACACATAATACAGTCATACACATATAAACTCTACTTGGAAATAGAAGTTAGATATGTCATGCAGAGATTAATAATTTTTATTAGCATAGCAACTATCCTTTATCGTGTTACTTTATCAGTTGGGTAGGTATTCTTTTCATTTTAAAGATGAGAAAACTGAGATTTACATTGATCAAATAGGTGGCTATTGGTCTCACAGATACAAAGAGATGAAATCCATAATAGATGAATATTTATTTATGGATTGATTTATCATCTATTTATTCATTTTAGACAGGGCCTTACTCTGTCACCTAGGCCGCTGTGCCGTGGTAGCATTTTGCTTACTGCAACCTTGAACTCCTGGGCTCAAGTGATCCTCTCACCTCAACTTCTCGAGTAGCTGAGACTACAGGCATTTGTCACCATGGTCAGTTCATTTTTGTTTTAATTTTTTGCAAAAATGGGGTCACCCTATGTTGCCCAGGGGCTGTTCTCAAACTCCTGGCCTCAAGCAATTCTCCTACCTTGGACTCCCAAAGCACTGGGTTACAGGCATGAGCCACAGCACCCAGCCTATAACTTATTTAATATCAATAATTTCTCCAAATATGTCCATTTGTCTATCTGTATACCTACCTATCACATACATGACTTCAAAATAGCCTAATACTTTCAATATATAATGCAATCTATTTTTACTTTTGCAATTAATAATTTAATTTTTGCTCAAAATTTATATCAAGAAAATTATATTTCTAATTATGGATGTACTCATTTTATGGCCCAATAGTCTGTATTTCTTTTTTACCTCAAGTATTTTTTAAAGATGTGTATGATGGTGTATAAACTACTGAGAAAACAAATGATACTACTTGGATAATTGTCATTTAAATTACAGGCTGATAAAATAGCTGAATATATATTTTTGTTGATAAACAGACTGATCAGTTAAACATAGTGCTATATAGATTGAATATGAGATAATATAATTCATAATCAAATGGACATGTGTATGTTAACCAGAAACTAACTTAAGCATATAAAGGACTTAATTTAGGTTACTATATTTAGTCAAAGTTATATTTGTTATCTGAATAGGATTTTTCTGCGTGTTCTAGTTAAAGGCTATTTTCTCTATTTTAGGTCCTTTTTATGTAATTTATTTTTGCTTCATTTGTACTTTTTCTGATATTTAAAAATGCTTTTATTTTTTTCTAAAACGTTTAGCTCTGTTGTCTTCTTCCACTGAATTTGGTTATAAAATAATTAACGGCAGCTTGGTTATCTTTATATTTAGAAAGACTACATTAAAAAAAAAAAAACTCATTGCCCTAAAGATTATTATTTGCTAGTGTCCAAAACTTAACAAATTATTAACTTTGTCTTACTCTTAGATATTTCAGTTGAACTTTTTTGGCACATGACTGGCACATGAATGTGTATTTTCAAATATTTTCAGAAAATTATATTTGAATTGTATCTTAAAACATACATTTAAGTCTACTGCCTTACTTTTTCTTTTGCTCACTTGAAATAATTTGACGCATTTTTCAAATTTATCCTTGTAATTTTTTTCCTAAAATATTTTCTTTCTTTATTCTGTTTTCTCTTTGAGTGAGTGATTGTTTTCATATTTCTTTTCTTTGTGTATTGTACTGTTACTTTCTATGCTAATTATTCTCTATTGTTTTCTTTCTAATTTAGTCTTTATGTTTCATGAAATATTTTTTTCTTTCCTTTCTTCATTCTTTCAGTTCTTACACCCTTGACTAGCTATCACCTTTACTAGTTTGGTCATCTTTCTTGATTTCCACTTTCATTTTTTGCTTTCATTAAATGTGCAGTCTATTTGCGTTTATTTCCCAGTATTGTTTATTTGGGGGGAAGGAACACACTATAATTTCTCATAAAGTGCTTTGGAACTAGATGGAAAGCAAGTTGTGAAACTGTACAGTAATTCAAAGGTTCACCACCTCCAACAAGTGTTCAACAATTTGATTATTTTCTTTGCTTGGTGAACACTTCTCCTTTATGTTTTCAGCATTCAAAACTTTGGATTCATGTAGGTATCCATTCTTCCCACATTATTGCAATAATGCATTGCCTAGTGTTAAAAGGAATGGTCTAGATTAGGGGTGTCCAAATTTTTTGCTTCCCTGGGCTACACTGAGTAAATTTTAGCTTCCTTGGGCCACATCAAGTAAAAAGGAATTGTCTTGGGCTGTACATAAATTATATTATATAATTAATGCATACACATAATAAATCTTTTAAAATATTTTTATTATAAAGTTTGTTTAAAAATAGAACACCCAGCCGGGCTCAGTGGCTCAGCCTATAATCCCGCGCATTTGGGAGGCTGAGGTGAGTGGATTGCCTGAGCCCGCGGGTTCGAGACCCGCCTGAGCAACCTGGCAAGACCTCATCTCTACAATAAATCAAAAATTAGCCGGGAGTGGTATCACGCGCCTGTAGTTCCAGCTTCTTGGAAGGATGAGGCGGAAGGATCGCCGGAGCCCAGCAGGTCGAGGCTGCGGTGGCCGGGAGTGGCCACTGCACTCCAGTCTGGGCAACAGAGTGAGACTCTAACTCAAAAAATAAAACATAAAATAAAATAAAAAATAAATAAAAATAGAACACCATAAAATTAGTGGAAAATTTTACCTTGTTTTTGTAAAACTAATCTGTCAATATCTGGTTCGATGGAAGTGTGACAATTCTTAGAGAGTTCTCAAGGTGCTCATCTCAAACGTTTGTTCAAATTGTGCTCTTCATGTGTTTTATAGTTGAAAACAGTTATCACAAATGTATATGATGCCAAAAAGTGATGTTATGAATAAAGTGTGATTGTGAACTTCAAACATAGAATTACATATGGGATCATAAAGAAAATAAATGCTACAAAAACACACGATGTTAAGAGATTTTGTGGGGCCACATTACTAGCTGTCCTGAACTGAATGTGGCCTGTGGGCCACAGGATGGACAGGCCTAGTCTAGATAACAGAAAAATTTCTCTTCAGGAACATCTCCTTCACCATTTTGAGCTTTATGATTGGCTTCCAAGGACTACTTCTAGTGTATCCTAGTTCCATTTTTACAAGAGACAGCAATCATTGTAATTAAATGATTATTTTGATGTACCTTTTATGTGCATGACACAAACTTGCATGTACTTTTCACTCTACGCACAGTAACTCATACAACATTCAAAATTATTTATGTAGTAGGTCTTCTTATTATACCTTATTAACATGTGGAAACTGAAACAGGGTAGTTATTTTATTCGAATAATTAGTAATTAATAAAACTTGAATGTGAAATCAGACACAGTGATTTTTAACATCTTTGCTTTATTTTATTTATTTTTGTCTATGCTGACCTTTCTCTGGTCTCTCTTGTTTCAACTTAGCCTTACAGATTGTATATTGTAAGTGAAAGCAAATTTGTAAAATAAGATTAGAACAATAGAAGATTTGTTCGACTCTTATTGTAATCCCGCGCCTTTGGGAGGCTGAAGTGAGTGAATTGCCTGAGCTCGCGGGTTTGAGACCTGCCTGGGCAACTTGGAGAGACCTCATCTCTACAATAAATCAAAAATCAGCCGGCCGTGGTAGCGCAGGCCTGTTATTCCGGCTACTTGGAAAGCTGAGGCGGAAGGATCGCCAGAGCCCAGCAGGTCAAGGCTGCAGTGGCCGGGAGCGGCCATTGCACTCCAGTCTGGGCGACAGAGTGAGACTCCAACTCAAAAAGAAAAAAGAAGTTTTGCTAAAAACTAATCACTCATTTAATTAACCAGGTTCTAGCAGAAGAAAAGATAGACATAAAAGTAATAAATTCCTGGGAGAGCTATAGAGTGGAGAATCCTGCTCCCAGATGCTGACCAGTAACAGTGGAGAAGATACACTTAAGTGTCTCTGATTGTGCTTTCTCTGCAATCTTGAAAAAAATGAAAGACACTTCTAGGAATATTTAGGAAGCTAGAGTAAATATTAAAATATCTGGGACCTGTTGATATAAAAAACTATTATCAAGAATTAGTCAAGTATTCCAAAGCCCTATGGTACTCCTAAACACTTTAAAGGACTTCATAAAAGGGCAGGAAAAACTGTTTTAAACCATAAATTGACTAGAATACACTCTGAGATAGCCCTTCAAACATTCTCATGTCCAATAGTACTCCTTCAAGATACAGAAAAGTAAACAGAACCTAAAATATGTAGTCCAAATAAAAGGAATGCAATACAAACAAGTAAGTGTCTCCTGCTGTCAAAGGAATACAATAGAAAGTTGCATGCACAGTATATAAAAAAAATGATTTAAGAGTTACAATTGAGTCACACACATTAGATTTAAGTACATTTTAAAAGCCACAAAACACCTACACAAAATATAACATCAAAGCATAGCAAAAAAAGAGACATTTTTAAAAGTAGTTATAAAAAAATCTACAAGTATTTCAAGCTATGGGAAAATTTATAATTTATATTAATTCAATATAATGAAGTCCAAATTCATAGAACAAAGCAAAACAAAAAAAATGGTGACAAAATAGAGTGAATCAAAATGAAGACAAAATATACTATAGCTATGAACAGCAAAGAAAGACTAGATACTACTGGGCTCAGTGACTCAGTCCATAATCCCAGCACTTTGGGAGGCTGAGGCGATAGGATTACCTGAGCTTGAGTGTTTGAGACCAGCCTGGGCAACTTAGTGGCACCTTGTCTCTACAACAAATCACAAAAAATTAGCCAAGTGTGGTGGCATGTCTCTGTGCTTCCAGCTACTTGAAAGGCTAAAACAGAAGGATTGCCTGAGCCAGCAGGTCTAGGCTGCTGTGGTCATGAGCGTGCCACTAAACTCCAGCCTGGGTGACAAGAGTGAGACTGCAACTCAAAAAAAAAAAAAAAAAAAAGACTCAATACAGCTGTTTTTAATATGGACAAAGGCTACTACAAATGATTGAAATAACTGACAAAGAATAAACAAGTAGATTAAAAAGCAGTGAGATGAAAATGGCTTCTGAAAACAGAACTTTTATAAGGAAGATAGATATACTTGAAATATAATATACAGTATATATTAAAGAAAACATATTCAAATTGTCCTTGAAGCAAAATTATGGAAAATAAATACTGATGAAACTACATATTCTAGGTAAAATTAATATTTACTTGTTTATTTTTCAGTGTATTCCTTCACTGAATAATTCTGGAGGCTGGGCTTGGTGGCTCAGCCTGTAATTCCAGCACTTTGGGAAGCCAAGGTGAAAGGATTGCCTGAGTCTGCGGGTTTGAGATCAGCCCAAGCAACTAAGCAAGACCTAGTCTCTACAGGAACTAAAAAAAAAAAAAAATTAGTGGGGAGTGGTAGCACGCACCTGTAGTTTTATCTACTTGGAAGGCTGAGGCGGAAGGATCGCTGGAGCTCATCAGGTCGAAGCGGGGGTGGCCGTGAGCGTGCCACTGAACTCCAGCCTGGACGATGGAGTGAGACTACAACTCAAATGATGATGATAATAATAATAATTCTGGAGAGCTGATCTATGGCTTGAGGATATAATGCAGAGAATTATTATGTATTCTGGTCTAATCACACTTACATTCCAATATGGTGCAACCACTAAAAACAGTCAGAGAAATAGCTAAAATAACTATAAATTTTAGTAAATATAAAGTAAAAAAAATTAAACTGTTAACAATCTGAGTAATTATAGAAGACCTTTAAAGAGTTTAAAATTAGAATATTATTAAACTATAAGAATGCTACTATTATGAAAAAAAGCAAATGTTTCTAAGAAAGAAACAAAAGGTGAGAAAGCCTTTAAGCAGGATAGTTGTGGGTTTTCTAAGCTATGCATACTATTGCAACACAGGAAAAAAGCTTGACCAAAAAAAAGATGAGTAATAGAATGGCTAAACACTTAGGGCTCTTTAAGTATAGGATTCTTTTTGCTACTTTCTATTAAAAATTATCAAATAATTTAACCACAAGTGGCATGGTTTCTTTTGTGTTTTAAGGAAGTCGCATTTTTGTGTTGTGTGATGGTTCAAACAGAAGTGTCTAGAGTAGAATTGGGGAGAATCAGTAGATAACATTTGCATGTTCATATGACAATGCCACTTCACTTTGATAACATTAGAATTCCTTAGGAGAAGTTGATACTTTTGTTATATTGTGGACACAAAACAACCAAGTATGCCAAAGGATTTGAGGCATACACTAAAGGAAAAGAAGGATCTGAACAAGACATTTAAGTTTGTGACCTCAGTGGTTCCACAGTAAGGAAGTCCTAGTTTACTCAGATGAGGGAAATCACAGAAGGCTATTTTGATGGCGGTGGACTCAAGAGTATAGTTTAGAACTTTTGAATGGAGATTTAAAATAGGCCGTTTACTATAATCAAGACATACCACATAGGCAGCTGAATATGTCAGTCTCTGGATGAAAGTTTTAGAATAAAATTCTAATTTTTGAATCATTAGCATAAAAATGGCACTGAAATTAATTAGTTAGTTTGAAAAAAAGCAAGGGAAAGAAGTCAAGAGAGGAAAGGAGGAAGGCTTATTTAAAAGCATGAGACAACAAGAGTAAAGGATAAAAAGCAGACAATTAGATGGCAGGGAAATCTGAGGAAGTATTAATTTAAAAGGCAAGAGAAAAGAGTACCTCAAATAAAATAAAATAATTAGGTGACAAAATGCTGAGAATTATACTCAGTTTAAGCTCGGTGGCCCAGCATGTAATCCCACGCCTTGGGAGGCTGAGGTGAGTTGGACTCCCTGAGCCCGTGGGTTTGAGACCTGCCTGGGCAACTTGGTGAGACCTCATCTCTATAGTAAATCAAAAATTAGCCGGGCGTGGTAGCATGCACCTGTAGTTCCAGCTACTTGGAAGGCTGAGCAGAAGGATCGCCGGAGCCCAGCAGGTCAAGGCTACGGTGACCGGGAGCGGCCACTGCACTCCAGTCTGGGCGACAAAGTGAGACTCCAACTCAAAAAAAAAGAGTATCCATTGGAAACATTCCTAAGAAATTACCCAAATGTTATAATATTGTGGGTAGGGGAGCATGACAGGAGATATATATGACATAATTTCTTCATCTTTTAAAGGACATCAATAGCAAAGCTTATAGAAGATTAATTTAGATTTTAAAATATAATGTTTAATTCCTAGTACTTCTAAATATAATAATACACACAAAAGTTGGGAGCAAAGTAGACATCGAGAAATATAAAATGGAAAGAAGAAAGCAAAGGATTTCTAAATATTTCAGTTTCTTTATTAGTGAAGCATCAGGGACAATATAACATAGTAGTATAAAACACAGTTCTTTGGAGTAAGCCATCTGGGTACAAATCCCAGTTCTGGTATTTATTGGCAGTGTGAGTTTGCCAAAGTTACTACATTTCTATTGTTTCAGTGTCTTTATCTATAAAATAAAGGTAATAGTAACGCCTACTTCACATGCTTGTAGTAAAAAATAGTAAGTCACATATGAAAGCACATGGAAAAAGCTTTGTTATGTGATCAGTATTTGCTAATCTTAGACTGTCTAAAGTTAATGAATCAACTTGATTCTGCCATACGCAACACAGAAAACAACATAATAACACATATTTTACTTTGAAATTTTTTGTGGTTGGTTGTTTGTTTTTGAAACAAGGTCTTGCTATGTTGCTACAGCTGGTCTCAAATTCCTGGCTTCAAGGCATCGCAGGAATTTACTTCTTCCTTCAGTATTGTGGAGTTCAGCTTGTCGTGGTCTTTCACCTCCTTGGTTAAATATATTCTTAATCACTTTTTTGTGGCTACTTTAAATGGGATTGAATTCTTGATTTGGTTCTTAGCTTGAACATTGTTGGTGTATAGAAATGTAATTGTTTGTAATGTTAATTTTATACCCTGAAACTTTACTGAAGTTGTTTATCAGGTTTAGGAATCTTTGAAGGAATATTTAGTGTTTTCTAGGTATAAAATGTCATCAGTGAACAAAGAAAATTTGACTTCCTCTTTAAAATTTGGATAAATTTTATTTATTTCTCTTGCCTGATTGCTCTGGATAAGGACTTCCAGTATTATGTGTTTAGGATTGGTGAGAGTTGTTCCAGCTTTCAACTTTTTCCCATTCAGTATGATATTGACTGTAATAGATAACTTTTATTATTTTGAGGTATGTACCTTTGATGCCTACACTGATGAGAATTTTTTTCATAAAGGAATATTGAATTTTATTAAATGCTTTTTAGTATCACTTGGCATAATCTCATGATTTTGTTTTTATTTTGTTTATATGATGACTTGCATTTATTTATTTGCTTCCACGGAACCATTCTTGCATCCTGTAATAAAACCCACTTGACTGTGATGGATTATATTTTTGATGGGCTGTTGGATTTGTTTTTCATTTTCTTGAGGATTTTTGTGTCTGTTCATCAATGATATTGGCCCATAATTTTCTTTTTTGTGTGTGTCCTTGCCAGATTTAAGTATCAGTATGATAATGGTTTCATAGAGTAAGTTAGGAAAGGATTCTTCCTCAATTTTTTGTGATATTTTTATCAAATCTGGTACCAGTTCCAGTTTTTCTTTGAATATCTGGTACACCTGTAAATTCATCTCATCCTGGGCATCTTTTGGTTGGTAGGTTTTTTTTAAATTACTAATTCAATTTAAATACTTATTATTAATCTATTTAGGAGATTTTTCTTCTTCCGTTTTCAATCTTGGCAGGTTGTATGTTTCAATTTTCTCTAGATTTTCTACTTTGTGCACATAAATGTGTTCACAATGGTCTCTGATAATCTTTTGCATTTCTGTTATCAGTTGTGATACTGCTTTTATCATTTCTGTACCTATTTCTATCTTCTCTTTTTATTCTTGGTTAATTCTTTGTATGATTTTTTTTGTCTCAATTTTATTTAGTTCTGCTCTAATCTTTAATTATTAACTTTTGCTGTCTTTTGGGTTGAGTTTGTTCTTGTTTTTACTAGTTCCCTACAATGTGTATAGTCTACTGTTAAAACTTTCAACTGTAATTTGAAACTCCTTCAGTTTTTTATTTCAAGATCTTCTATTTTTATGCATGTGCTTAATAAATCTATCATATCTTTAACATTCTGGATTGTTTTCCAAGTTTTCTTGTGCTGATTTTAAACTTCCTCATGAATTACCTGTCAGTTTGATAGCTTTCTATCTTTTTTATGTAAACATTTAACACTATATAAACTTTGCTCTTAGCATTATTTTAGCTGTATACCAGGTTTTTCAGGATTTTGTGCCTACTTTTGTGTGTTTCAAAAATTGTTTGATTTCTGCCTTAATTTTGTTGTTTATCCAAGTCATTAAAGGCCCAGGGTTTACTTCATGCATTTGTGTGGTTTTGGAAAGTTCCTCTTTGTATTGATTGTGTCTCTTATTCTGTTTGTTGTGGTCTTACAAGATGCTTGATATGATTTTGATTTTTAAAAATTTATTCAGATTTGCTTTATGGTCATGTATATGGTATATTTTGGAGAATATTCCATGTACAGATGAAAAAAAGTATATTCTGTGTTTTCTGAGTTGAATGTTATGTAGATGTCTATGAGGTCTATTTGGTCAAGAGTTCAGTTTAAGTCTAAAGTTTCTTTGTTAGTTTTATGCCTTGGTGATTTGCCTAGAATTGTCAGTGGGGTGTTGAAATCCCCCACTGTATTTATATTGCTATCTATCTCTTGTCTTAGGTTTAGTAGTGTTTGTTTCATAAATCTGAGTGTTTCAGTGTGGGATGCATATATTTAGAAACTTTCTTAATATACATAATGCCCTTCTTTGTCTTTGTGGTTTTGTACTGTTATTGATTTAAAATGTTTTATCTGGTATAAGTTTAGCAACACCTGCTATTTTATTTTCTAGCTGTGATATATATTTTTCCATCTCTTTATTTGAATTCTCTTAATGTCTTTACACATAAGGTGTGTCTTTTGAGGCAGCAGATAGCTGAGTCTTGTTTGGTTTTTTTAAATTCAAATTGCCAGTTTATATCTTTTAAATGGAGCATTAATCCACTTACATTCAAGGTTAATAGTGATATATGGGTTTTTGTTTCTGTTAGCTAATGGCTTTATAGTCTTGAGTGTGTTATTGCTTTATAGCATTTGTGAACTTTGTACTTATGTGTATTTTATGGTGGTATCATCTTTTTTTCCATGTTTAGTACTCCTCTGAACATTTTTAGTAGGATCAGTCTAGTGATGACAAATTCTCTTAGTGTTTCTTTGAGAAATATTTTGCTTCTCCTTTGTATGTGAAGATTAGTTTGGCAGAATATAAAACCCTAGGCTAACTTTTTTTTTCATGAAGACTAAAAATAGACTACAATCTCTTCTGACTTGTAGGGCTTCTGTTAAGTCCACTGTTAATCTGATGATAATTTCTTGATAGGTGATTTGACTCTTCTCTCCTACTACCTTTAAGTTATTTTCTTTGGTATTGACCTTGAATAGTCAAATGACTATTTGCCTTGGTGATGATCATCTCGTATAATATCTTTCAAATGTTCTCTGAATTTTCCTGACTTATTTCTTCAAATATGTTTTCCAAATTGCTTACTTTTTTCTTTTTCTTTCTTAGGAATGACTATAAGTGGAACATTTTGTTGCTTTATGTAATCATATTTTTCTTGAAAATTTCTTTAAAATTGTTTTCTCTTTATTGTTGTTTGACCAGGTTAATTAAAAAATACCATCTTCAAACCCTGAAATTCTTCCTTCTGCTTGTACAATCAACTGTTAAAAAAAACTTTCAACTATAATTTGAGATTTCTTCAATCAATTTTTTATTTCCGATCTTTTGTTTCATATTCATGTGCTTAATATATCTATCACATCTTTGATATTCTGGATTGTTTTGCAAGTTTATTTGTTTGTATTTTCAACTTTCTCATGAATGTGACTGAGTTTCTTTTTAATCAAGTTATTTTTAATTTAAATGCATTATTTACTATAGAGTGGTGGGGTACAAGTGAGGATTTACTACATAAGTAGGCTGCATGCAGGTGAAGTTTGGGCTTCTAGGCTGCCCTCATTCCCTTGCTAATGGACCAGGTACCCTTTGTGTTGTCATGTGTTTTCCACCCTCCTTTCACCTCACTCCCCTAGCAGTGCCCAGTGACTGCTAATCCCACCCTTGTGCTAACGTGACTAGTGAGCACAGCCCACTTATGAGTGAGAACATGTCACATTCAACTCTGTTTCTGTGATACTTCCCATAGTATGATGGTCTCCAACAACATCCAATTTGCTGTGAAGGCTATAATTTTGTTCTTTTATCGTGTATATGTACATTTTTTATACCCAGTCCCCTTTTGGTGGACAGTATGTTTGGCTCCATGTTTCTGCTATTGTCTATAGTGCAGCAGTTAACATGTGTGCACAAGTATCTTTTTGATAGAGTGATTTATGTTCCTCTGTGTATATTCCCAAGGGAGGGACTACTGGGTCCTATGTAATATCAATGTTTAGTTCTTTTAAGAATCACCACACTGCTTTCCACTGTGGTTGAACTAATGCATTCCCACAAAGTAAGTAGAAGTGTTTCCTTTCTCTGCTGGCATGCCAGCACCTTTTTGTTATTGTTGTTGTTACTTATTAACAATAGACATCCTTGCCGGAGTTAGGTGGCATCCCACTGCAGTTTTCATTTGCATTTCTCTGATGATTAGTGGGGCTGAACTTTTTTTCATATTTTGAATTCTTTTTTTGTCATTTAAGAATTTTTATTTTGATTACCAACTATTGCTAGAGAGTTATTTTGATCCTTTGGAGGTGTCAAAACACTCTTTTTGTACTGCCAGAGTTCTCATGATGTTTGCTTGTATAAAGAATTAGCTGCTTCTTATTTTTGAATTTGTTATTATTTGAATGGGACTTCAAACAACAGTAGTATGTAGTGTATGTTGAGTATGATCATTTGTCTTCATTCCCAGGTGCTTTCCTGAGGACAAATTTCTGTGTGAGTTTCTTGGTTTGAATGGCTTTTGTGTGGTGGCTTTCTTATATTCTGCTTGTTGTAGCAATGTATTGGCTGTGTGAAACACACTCTCTTTTGCTGGGCAAAGAGAATGGAAGTTTCAGGAAGCTTGTCTCTTATAGTAGCCCTATGCCTTCTGATAGATTTTTTTTTTTAGTTGGTGGTACACTAACAAAAAGATTTTTTTTAAGTTGGTTCAGTCTCCAGTCCAGTAGGGGGTACTTAAAAGTAAGAATGGGCTTGCCCTCAGCCTAATGACAAGTGGAGGCACCGACCCTGGGAGGGTGGTGGAAGGGAGGTACTGGGAGGAGTGAAGTTGGAATGTGCTGAGGTCTCAACAGAAAGAGCAGGAGGGGGATGCACCAGCTCCTAATCCTGAACAGGGAGGAACACAGTCCACTTCTCTAACATGCCCCTGTCGCAGGGCTCATGACTTAGTTAATAAGTCCTTTGGCTCCTGGCTGTTATATAGAAAGTACATTACACCTACCAACACAAAATAACTTTTATGTGTATTGGAGCATTTACCACAACTGAAATTTAAGTAAAATCAGTAATTTTATATGATGAGATTCATGATATAAGATTATCTACTGAAATAACTAAATCTGTTATGGAAAAACTCCACCCATGAAAACTAGAAGTCTAGATGGATTCATAGATAATTGTTTTTCAAATAGGTGAGAAAGATATAAAACCACTGAAATACAAACTCCTCTAAAAAATGGAAAATTTATCTAATTTATGAGGCCAGCATGAACATAGTGGCAAAACTATGAGGACATTACAAAAAAGAAATATGGCACCATTCTATCTCATTAAAAAAAGTTTCAAAAATTGTAAACTGAGTAACAGCAAATTGAATTAAGCAATATAAGAAGATGATAAATGCAGTTTATTCTAGGAATATAAAAGTGGTTTAACACTTCGTTAACAGAAACAATTGGAAAATCAGATCAACATCTTGATATATGCAGAAAATATTTTCTCAAATCCCATAGCATGTTACAAGAAACATGATAGCAAATTAAAAATAGAAGGCAACTTATTTACTCTGATGAAGAGAACTGCAAAAATCCTTCCTCAAACAAGAAACATTGCTAAAAGTTTCTCACCTTAGAGCATGAATGTTTCAAAGGTGCTCAATATCACACAATAATATGCAGTACTGTAAAGGAAATATTAGTCAGTACAATAAGGCAAGAAAGGGTGTTTTTTTTTTAAAGAAATAAAGACACAAAAGAAAGGAAAAATACTGTCACCAATCACAGATTATATCATCTTGCACATGTAAATATATGCACCAAAAAGATAGGAACAAGAATGTCCATAACTGCTTTCTTTCAGAATGGATCAACAAACCAACTGTCTATTCATATGATAGAAAACTATACAATAATGAGAATTTTGAAAACTATAATTACACACAAAAATATGGATAACTTTTATAAAGAAAATGGTTGGCAAAATAAGCCAGGCACTATTGTGTTGTCTGATTTCATTTACATAAGGCTATAAAACAAACTACTTTTTGACAGTAGTTAGGATAGTAATTATCCTAGTCATGGGCAATGTCTGGGAACAGGCACAGAGTGGGTTTGTGGATTGTGTTATTCTATCTTTTTCTGTGTACTAGGTTTGAGCAGGCTTGCTTAATCAAAATTCATCCTGCTATGCTCTTTTGCTTTCTGTACTTTTCTATATGGAAGGTTGTATTTTAAAGTTTACTTGAATTAATTTTTGATAATGAAATGCTACCATTGATATAGAAGCGATATAAATGGCTTCTCTCATTCATATTATATTATGAATTTTTGGAAGTAGAAATCATGTAATTAGAGAAAATAATCAATAACATAAACTACTAGAATGGAGAAAATAAGGAACACTGTTTGTATGTGATGTCATTTTATGCCTAGAAAACAAAAAATTCATTGGAAAAACTATTAGCAATAACAAGTCATGCAGTAATGAGGCTGAAGGTAAAATTAGCATATAATAATTAATAGCTTTACTGCACAAAAAATAAATAGTAAAAAGTATATAATGAAAGAAGAGGTTCTCATTTATAATAGCAGCATAAAGACTATAATACTTAAGAATTTACTTAACAATAATTGTGCAGAATATATTTGTGGATAAAATATGACTTCATATGTTTATGCATTCTATTAATGGCCATCATGAAAATTTGCCTTGCCCAGAGATAACACTTAGACAGTGTTCTCTTTAAGAGATCACTCACAACAAAATTTTCAGTTTAGGTTATTGACTCCTTGTTCTTCAGACTATTTCTCAGCCTCCTTCCTACACTATAAACTGAGTGTTCGTGAATTATAAATTTGTTCTTAAGTCATATGTAGTAAAACATTAGCAAGGCAAAGTTGCTACAAGAAATGCCACCCCAAAGCCAAACAAGAATTATTTCCAATATGCTTATTGCTATCCTGCTCCCATTCCTTAGCGGAGGTAATTAAGTGTTGTCTGCTAGTACAAAACATTCATTAACAGCTTTTTATTATTCTTGCTCTCTGTTTATGGAGTCTAATGTGGAAGTTCTGGCATCTTTTCACATTATTTCATTTTTGTACTTTTTAATCAAATTTTCTGGTCGTCATTTTCCGTTCATCTATGATAAAAGGAAAGTAAGTCAGATATAGCCAGGAAAGGAGTAATTGAGGCACGAGGGTACTAGAACGTCTGCTTGTTTCAAGAAAATGTTAGTTACTTCTCCATTCTGAGGAGGTATATTATGTGAGAAAACATCTGATATTATTATTGTTTTAAAATCAAATATTTATTCAGACTTACCTTTTATTCATAAATGGCTCTTCCTGTCGTATCTAAATAAGATGGCATATTTCCTGCTATATATACATATAAAATCAAGAATGTATAATTACGGTCACTTATAGGAGATGAAGACTAAATGTTACAGCTTTTGAAAATGTTTACTTTTGATAAAAATAGTTATTTTTATTTATTAGGAAAAACTTAACTTTTTCCAATACAATTACAGTAAATCTTAAACATTTTAGTCAACTGTCACAAATGTTATACGGTAACTTCAAGTGATGACACAAATTTTCATGCTGAACTTGTATAACTAAGATATCTGTAATATAGCATTATTGTTAATATAATAAGCAATATTATTAATATAGTAGATAAGCCGGGCTCGGTGGCTCAGCCTGTAATCCCGTGCCTTTGGGAGGCTGAGGTGAGTGGATTGCCTGAGCCCGCGGGTTCGAGACCCGCCTGGGCAGCGAGACCTCATCTCTACAATAAATCAAAAAATCAGCCAGGCGTGGTAGCGCATGCCTGTAATTCCAGCTACTGGGAAGGCTGAGGTGGAAGGATCGCCGGAGCCCAGCAGGTCGAGGCTCGGTGGCCGGAAGCAGCCACTGCACTCCAGTCTGGGCGACAGAGTGAGACTCCAACTCAAAAAAAAAAAAAAAAAATAGTAGATAG
>NW_007171569.1:304648-325714 GCF_000164805.1 Carlito syrichta | reverse complement strand
TTTAATCAAATTTTCTGGTCGTCATTTTCCGTTCATCTATGATAAAAGGGAAGTAAGTCAGATATAGCCAGGAAAGGAGTAATTGAGGCACCAAGGTACTAGAACGTCTGCTTGTTTCAAGAAAATGTTAGTTACTTCTCCATTCTGAGGAGGTATATTATGTGAGAAAACATCTGATATTATTATTGTTTTAAAATCAAATATTTATTCAGACTTACCTTTTATTCATAAATGGCTCTTCCTGTCGTATCTAAATAAGATGGCATATTTCCTGCTATATATACATATAAAATCAAGAATGTATAATTACGGTCACTTATAGGAGATGAAGACTAAATGTTACAGCTTTTGAAAATGTTTACTTTTGATAAAAATAGTTATTTTTATTTATTAGGAAAAACTTAACTTTTTCCAATACAATTACAGTAAATCTTAAACATTTTAGTCAACTGTCACAAATGTTATACGGTAACTTCAAGTGATGACACAAATTTTCATGCTGAACTTGTATAACTAAGATATCTGTAATATAGCATTATTGTTAATATAATAAGCAATATTATTAATATAGTAGATAAATCAATTCAGATAAATTATTCAGCACGTTGTTTTATATTGAAAGTGTTCTATACTAATTAATTCAGTATGTTATTTTAAATATTAATTTTTTATTTTTCAGACATATACTTAGTGTATATAAATAGTGTTTCAACATAAGCCACAGATGGCCCAAAAAGATGTTTTGAGTAGGATGAAATAAGTACAGGAAAACAAATTCTGTGTTTCTAAAAATAGAATGTAAATATATTTTCTTGGAAATTTGTTTTATATACTGAAAACTAACTATGACGTATGAAGATAATTAGAGTTCATTTCTGCTTTATGTGTTTTTGCAAAATGTTCATGTACCTTGGGGACCTTCTATTTAAGATGACCATGTGTTTGTTTAAGCATTGTTCAAGAGCACAGTTTCCAGTGGATGGAAGAGAGGTGCACAATTAGATATTTGCTATAATATTCTGTGATTTATAAAAATACATTTTTTATTTTTGCTTTCTTCAACTTCTTTTCTATCTATATGTTTTAAATTCTTTATTTGTATAGAGTATTTTGAACATAATTTTTATAGATATGTGAGAATAGACTGTATTATGTATAATTTATGATTTCTGCTAAACTACTCAAGGTTTCACAATCTATGTTTCCAGATTTATTCCATATATTGCTACCTGAATTATCAAATAATCTCGGAGAGAGAGAAGGCTGAGATGAAGGAAAGATAATGTCAACTTTAGAAATGACACCTTGCTTTCAGAAGAAAGTAACAAGGCCTTAGCATAATACTCATGATTTTCAAAATTCCCATTCAAATCTACTTTTGCAGCTTTTTGTATTGTTCATTCATAATTCTAAGAAATATCTTATAATGTTTCACTTGGATAACTACAAAGTAATGTTGAGTGATGAGGTTCCAGGGTTCTCAAAACTCCTCTTTGTCTTCTAATTGGGTTGTCCAATAGGTGTTTTCCTAAATGCATAAATTAAACATTGAGAAAATTTCTCATACAACTTCGACAAATTAAAGCTTAAAAAAATTCAGTTACCCAAATGATTATTTTGTGTAAATTGCTAATTCCCTTTCATCTTTTGAGTTACTCATCCAGAATGCTTCAAAAAGAACATTAATTATTGCATGTTTGTTTGAAGGTTAAGCATATGAAGGGGTGTTTTTTTTTTTTAATCTATGCCATGACCCATAGGTAAAACAATACAAAAAAAGAAAATGAATATAAATAAAACCTAAAAGCACGTTTTATATAATAAATATTCTTGTGTTTTTAAAGCTAAGATATGATATCTGTAATATAGTATTATTGTTAATATAATAA
Organism: Carlito syrichta; assembly: GCF_000164805.1. Classification (NCBI taxonomy): domain Eukaryota; kingdom Metazoa; phylum Chordata; class Mammalia; order Primates; family Tarsiidae; genus Carlito; species Carlito syrichta. The sequence continues at coordinate 323,825 of NW_007171569.1, read as the reverse complement.
TATGATTAATATAGTGAATAAAACAATGCAAATAAATTATTCAGCACATTGCTTGATACTTAAAGTGTTCTGAAAATAGAAAAGTATGTTAATTTGATGTTGCTTTCTTGAAGGAAACACAGATATGACCAAGTAATTGGCACTTGATCTAAGAATATATCAGTGTCAGTGCTTACATTTAATTAAACACATGGATCACAATTTCTTTCATAAACTTACTAGATGCTGGAAAGTAGATATGCCAATTGGGTATGCAGGAAGCAAATGGGCATATTAAACCATGGACTTCAGGTGATGACGTGTCAGTGTAGGTTCACCAATTACAACTAATGTATCACTCTGATGGTCAATGTTGATAATGGGAGAGGCTATGCATGTGTGGGGACGAGATATTATGGGAGAGTTCTATATCTTCTTCTAAATGTTGCTGTGAACCTAAATCTGTTCTAAAAACTACAATTATAAAAAATGAGTACATCAAAAAAAAAGTCACTACAAATATTTAACAAATTAGGACTCTAATAAGCTTAAAGAGCTACTCAGCATTAAGTTCATTTCAAAATTAAATTACTTCAGATTAGTAAAATATATTTTCTAGAACTATACATAGAAAAAATGGATCTAACTGTCCCTAGTCAATTATTAAAATCTTGCTGAACGTAAAAAGATTTTAAGATAGCAATATTAAACTTTCCTTTAAATAATTAAAACTAGTGATACTTGAATATATCCTTGCATAATATCTAAACCCATACAGATCTAAACAAAGTGCAGTATTTCACAACCTACTCTTCTTTCCCCACTCATCTCCCATTTTTTTTTTTTTTTTTTTTTTGAGTTGAAGTCTCACTCTGTCACCCAGACTGGAGTGCAGTGGCCGCTCCCGGCCACCACAGCCTCGACCTGCTGGGCTCCGGCGATCCTTCCACCTCAGCCTTCCAAGTAGCCGGAATTACAGGTATGCGCTACCACGCCCGGATGATTTTTTTGATTTATTGTAGAGATGAGGTCTCGCTACCCAGGCGGGTCTCGAACCCGCGGGCTCAGGCAATCCACTCACCTCAGCCTCCCAAAGGCGCGGGATTACAGGCTGAGCCACCTAGCCCGGCTCAGCTCCCATTTTATTCATACAGATGGAGACTTAGCTAACCAAACATAGATGCAGAAATGAATACAGATAGATTTATGGTGTTCATATATTTAAACATTCACTTTCATCATAGTTTTGTTTCCCTTTGTGTCTGTATATGTACATATAAAATCATGTATACATAGCAGTCTATGACATATTTTACTTAGTACCCACAAATCTGTGCCACCTTAATTTCAAATTTAATAGCAATATAATATTTTATAGTATGGATTAAAATCAAGCATAGTAAGAATTGTGTGCTTTTTCTTTTCAAATTTTTTTGGTAGTATACATATAGTGTGAGTGAGAACTTTTTGATAGAGTAGTTTTTGCTTGAAATTTCTCTTTATGTTTTTAATACTGCTGCTTCTTGTATCCTCAATAGAATATAACAATGCTCCTTTTGTTTGTTTTAGTCACATTCATTTAAGACCATTTTTAATTGTTTCTTAATCTTTACTTTGATTTTATTTCATTCATACAAAATGATATTGTTAAGACAATAATTTAAGATTCTATATTTAATTCTGAAAAGTAGAAACCAATATATGTTTCATTATTTCACTATCATAAAGTTTATTTTTGTTGCATTACTGGCATTATAATTTCTACTCTTGGTATAAGAAGTGGTACATTTAAGATTAAATTAGGAAAATAAAATAGAAAAAGACCTGATAATCATATGTAAACTGAAAGACAATGAAAAATCACGTTAACAGTTCATAACATTCTTTAAAATATACAATTTTATTTTTTCATATAATATATAATTGTATTGACTATAACAGATATAGTTTTAAAACAGTTCATTGCACTATTATTTAGGATCTAAATATCTGCCTATTTTAAAATAATATTACTAAATTTAACTTATAATTTTATTTATATTATTTCATTCTTATTCTTAAATATTTCAGGCAAAGATATATTAATCTCAAGAATAATGGTAGCATTACATCATATTTAATTTCAATTTTAATGATTCTGAGTTTTTCTGTTAATTTTTCTTAAATATTTAACATAATTTGCACACAAGAGAACTGATGTATATTTTACACAATGTAATTATCAGATATTATGTAGCTATGTTTCAAATCTTCATACAATGATGTAAAAATACACTTAAATTAGTCATCAACTGAAATTTTGAACATGAAATATCAGGATATGCTGATGATTTATTTTTCTTTTTCTAGATTGGAAAAGATAGTTTATTTAGAAATTAGACTGGAGAGAGAACAACAGAAGATTCACCTTCCCAAGGCAGGGGAGGGGTCCAAAACTTAGTAAAAAACATGGCCTGGCCACAGCTCAAAATGCATGGCCGGGCCAGAGCTTCTATGTTTTCTAAGAATATTTTTTCACAGCATAAGTCTTAAATTATTCTTATTTCCATCTGACTAAGGTCACAAAATTCTGGTTGCTTGTGGTTTATTTTTTGAGAGAACTCTCTCTTCTTCAATTTTACTGACCAAGAGTTAAGGGAATACATTGTATAAATTTATATTTTAGAAAAATAAAAGCTAAGCCTATAATAAGCCCAGTCCATTAATTATGAATAGCCTGATTAAAGAATAATTGTGATGTGATTGTGAAATTCTTGGTTGGCTCTAATACAATTCTCAGTTTTCTCATTTTATACAATCTTGCAAAGTTTGGTCTTTGGGGCATTTATTGATAAGTTTCTTTCTAATTCAGAATGGTTCAGGTGTGCTTTTAAGCCCCTTATTATGAAATGTGCTCTGATGCAATGTCCATTAGTACTGTCAGAAAAGTGAAGTCAAACACACTACTGGCTCTGAAGTCAAAAGAAAAATCCATAGATAATCAGATACATTGGCATCTTGATTATCGGTGATACACATAAAGTGAATAAAGAGAGTCATACATTTTTCCAGCCATAAATATATATAACTAAAATCTTTGTATATCTGACTATAAGTACTCCAGTTTCTATGTTTTTAAATTGATTTTCTATAAAACAATAACTAAGGATTAGATGGTGGATCTATTTAATTTCTGTAACATCTATAATACTGTAAAGGAACTTCTGTCGGTTATCTTGAATTTCCAAAAGACAGGTAGTTAAAACTTCTATAAGATCTTTAAGATATTTCAGAAGAAATGATAACTTGAACAATATCTAAGAGACACAATTTAACCTTTCAATTCATTTTATGTAGGGATGGAGTAGCCTATGTTCAAATAGTTTACTGCCCAATTCTACTAATTATGTGACAATTTAGAATAACAAAGAAATACTCTTACAGATTTCAAGACAGCCAAAGGACTTCATATCAACAGCTTCCTCAGCAATATACAATCAGGAGATAGCTATTGTAGAATTTATTTGACTCAGTGAAACTCATCTGCCAAACTGAAGACAGAGCAAAATAGTATGTACAATTAGTAAAAATAGCACTCACACACACACACACACACACACACACACACACACACACACACACACACACAGAAGAAAGTTATATGATGACATTTAACATTACCCTTGACATGATCACCAAAAATACCAGATGTTCTCCTTGTGGGGAAAAAAATTACTCCTTCAGTAGCTCTAATACTTATATCAGTAGTAAGAACCATTAATACACATCAATATTAACCTTTTGCATTTTTTAATCAGATGCTACCTTAGTTTCCATAAAAAAATATTTTAAATATATTAAGCTATCCTAAGGCGCAACTCAAAAAGTTTTCTATAACTTTGGAGTAACTAAATAAACCAGAACTTGGATTGATAGCAAATACTGCATTTCAGCAGCATAATAAATAATGAATAAGTTATTAAAACACCACTGATCACATCTCTTCATCTGGCTCCATAATACAAGAGCAAAGGGACACATAATGCTGACGACTTATAGGAAATTTAAAACTCCTAAAAGGAAGTAGAGTGTATAGATGATCACAGAATTATAAATCTTCAGAGCTTACAGCCATGTGGGAAATCACTGAGACAAGTTGTTTGGAGAGATTTAAAGGGGACTTGCAAGTTCCTTGTGAGTAGATAGAATGAATCAACGATTAGAGCAATGATATCACAAAACAAGTAAACTTAGGTCTCCAGCTTCAGGTTTTGGCTTGATTGCTGCAACTGGGAAATGAGAGAGTGATACCCCAAGTTAACTGCAAAGAAAAAGAATTAAAAGTATGAAAACAATAAGTTCTTTAAAACTTCATATTTAATTTAAAATTAAATTTATTCCAGTAAATTCTTTAAAATTTCTGATCTGCTTTTCATCGAACTCATGAAAAATATTAGTTTGGCATAAAGGTATTTCTCATTAAATTTGCTTTAATCCTTTAATTAAATCCAAAATACAAAGTAAAATCTAGCAGATATAAACACCTGAACTAAAAACAGTGACAAACACTTTAAGTGGCAGAGGTATGATAAGAGAAATTATCTCATCAAGTTTTAGTTTTTGTCTTAAACTTTAATCAACTAGAAAGACATGAATTCAAAGACACAATTATCAGGAGGGTTTTACAAATGAGCCTTAATTATAAATGGTGGGGGAAAGATTAGTGTATGAATAAAATTAAATGCATTTTTTTAAATGAGGTAAAACAACATGATATTCTTTGAAATATATGAAAACCTAGTAATAGAATATATAAGATATATTCCATTTTATACATAAGAACTTATCATCCATATAATATTCAATTATTTTCTTTTTGAAAATTTTATCTATCTTAATTATATAAAATATCATTAGAATATTTCTTTAATCATTAGAATATTTCTTTAAACACACACAAATATAGTCACATACTTCTACAATATATAATCAAACACAATAACGTTCATTAAAATTTTGGTTCAAACCATTTCAGTGATCCATGTTTTTTATCAGATGTCAAGTATTTTCCTTTGTGTACACAACTCTTTTCCACACACATTCTTGCTAAACAGAAGATTAAAACTGTGAAAGTTGTGTTGTTAAGTAATTATTTCAAAATATTCAATTTGTAAATCTCACATAAGAAATTTATAACTCACATAAGAACTTTATAACTTTTAATATTCTAAAATGGGAGCCTCCTTCAAGGTAATTAGCTTAAGTAATAGATTGTCAACCAATTCTCTATAGTCCTACACTTTAATTTTGAATTAAAAAACATATCCAGAGGAGCTGATACCAATCCTATTGAAAGTATTCCAGGCAATTGAGAAAGATGGAATTGTCCCCAAATCATTTTGCGAAACTAACATCACACTGTTACCCAAATCAGTTAAAGACCAAATGGGAAAAAAAAGAGAGAACTAAACCAATATCCCTTATGAACATAGATGCAAAAATCCTCAACAAGATTCTAGCAAATCAGATCCAAAAATACATCTAAAAATCATCCACCATGACCAAGTGGAGTTCATCCCCAGGATGCAGGGCTGGTTCAACATCTCAAGACCATAAAAGTAAATAAATACATCAACAGATGTAAAAACAAAAATAAAAATTATATCATTAGATGCAGAAAGAGTTTTTGAAAAATCCAGCATCACTTCTTAATAAAAATCCTCAAACACCAAGGTATAGAAGAAACATACCTCAAAATAGTAAGTGCCATCTACAATAAACCCACAACTAACATATTGCTAAATGGACAGACACTGGAAACAATTCCACTGAAAACTAGAGCAAGACAAGGCTGCCCCCTTTCACTCTTCTTGCTCAACATTGTGTTGGAAGTCCAGCTCGGGAAATTAGACAAGAGAAGGAAATCAGGGGTATTCAAATAGGAAAAGAGGAAGTCAAGTTATCCCTCTCTGCTGATGGTATGATCCTATACCTTAAAATCCAAGAGAATCTGTCAAAAACCTGCTTGCACTGTTAAAGGACTTTGGCAAAGTCTCAGGGTACAAAATAAATGTGCAAAAGACAGTTGCATTCCTATACACCAACACCAAACAGGCAGAGACTCAAATTAAAAGCACAATCCCATTCATAATAGCCAGAAGAAAAAAATGAAATACCTCTGCATCTTCCCAACCAGAGAAGTAAAAGACCTTTACAATGACAACTACAAAACACTGCTCAAAGGAATCCAAGAAGACACAAACAAGTGGAAAAATATTCCATGCTCATGGATAGGAAGAATCAACATTGTTAAAATGTCCATCCTACCAAAGGCAATCTACAGATTCAACACAATACCCATTAAGCTACCGACATCATTCTTCTCAGACCTGGAAACGACAATGCAGAAATTCATATGGAAACAAATGACCACGAACAGTCAAAACAATCCTTAGCAAAGAACAAAGTAAGAGATACCACACTTCCAGACTTTAAACTTCACTATAAGGTTACAATAAACAAAACAGCCTGGTATTGGAACAAGAATAGGCATATAGACCAATGAAACAGGATAGAGATTCTGGAAGCAAAGCCTCAATTTCTCAACCAACTCATCTTTGACAGTCTCCAACAATAACCACTGGGGAGAGGAGAACCTATTCAGTAAATGGTGCTGGGGAAACTGGCTGACCATTGCAGAAGATTGAAACAGGACCCCTACCTATCACCATACACAAAAATTAACTATAAATGGATCAAAGACCTAAATGTAAAACCCCAAACTATAAGAATCTGAGAAAACGTAGGAGATACCCTTATTGAAATTGGAACTGGCAACCAATTCCTGTTCAGAGCCCTAAATGTTTACACCTTAAGAAACAAGAATGACAAGTGGGCTAACAAGTTTCTGCAAAGCAATAGAAACCATCAAGAGAACAGGGAGACGCTCCAAAGATTGGGAAAAAGTATCTGCCAACTGTATATCTGACAAAGGCCTAACATCTAAGATCTAAAGGAACTCAAATGCACTGAAAGGAAAAAAAAAAAGCAGCCCCATTAAAAAGTGGGCAAAAGACATGAATAGACACTTCTCAAAAGAAGATATATGGGCAGCCAACAGACACATGAAAAGGTGCTCAGCCTCACTCATCATCAGAGAAATGCAAATCAAAACCACGTTGAGATACCACTTAACCCCAGTAAGAATGGCCATCATTAATAAAACAAACAACAACAGATGCTGGCGAGAATGTGCAGAAAAAGGAACACTTCTACACTGCTAGTGGGAATGCAAACTAGTGCAACCTCTTTGGAAGACAGTGTGGTGATTTCTGAAAGAACTAGAAATTGACCTTCCATATGACCCAGCCATTCCCCTATTGGGAATATACCCAGAGGAACTCAAATAATTCTACAAAAAAGATACCTGCACACGTATGTTTGTTGCAGCTCTATTCACAATAGCAAAAACATGAACCCAACCACGTTGCCCTTCAAAACTGGACTGGATAAAAAAAATATGGTACATATACACAATGGAATATTACGCAGTCATAAAAAGGACAAACATGTGAACTCTGCAGCAACTTAGATGGACTTAGAGTCGATCATACTCAGTGATCTATCACAGAAAAAAAGAACAGAGAACCATATGTTCTCACTCATTAAGCAGACCTTGAACAATTATAATACTATAAGAAAGGGATTGGCAGTAGTGGTAAACTGTCAGTGAGAGGGGATAGGATTGGCAGTTGAGGGAAACTGCTGGTGAGGGAGGGGCACAACCCTTATCAACAAGGGTACCTGCATAATCCACATTTGTATACCTAACTCTGAATTGTACCCCACATCTTTATAATTTTTAAAAAAGAAAAATATATATCCAATTCAAAATTAAAGGTGAGCAATACCTTAGAATAAATTATATGTTTTCCATTACTACTGGAACTTATAGATAATTGTTATACATTTTGTTGTTATAACTGCTAATAATTTCCTTAGATGTTGAAAAATTATGAATTAAAATGTTGATGAAATGATCTTTACCTAACTTTCAAAAATATTATCTTCTTTCTATAAGAAACATGCATGTATATGTATATTTAATTGAAGAAAATTACACATTAAACTTCTATTTTACCAAGAGTCAGTATCTCCAGTATTGATTCTGATAACAATTTGATCTCTGATATGATTAATATCCAAAAAATGCTAGAAGTAAATATATATTTACTTAATAATATGAAAAATGCAACTTGAATAGAATGTCAAGAGAGGTTAGCCATCAGTTCAGTGGGATTATGCGACTTATGTTGAAATAAACAATAATCTTTCACTTTCTCCTTTCTGCTTTACTTATATTATACATTCACAAATATTAGAATCAAGTGCTGTCTCTAACCAATACCATCTCCTCTTGAGCCAAGGCAATAATAGGTCAGAGATTTCACTTATGACTCTAAAACCTGCTATGGATTAAGCCAAACAATAAAACTTTATATTGTTTTGTTCTAAGAGCTAACATAAAGAAATGATATTGCAATAATATAATTGTTTTTGCAAAAATTCTTAGGAGCTTTCTGCCTACTTGAATAGCTGAAAATCAGATTTAAATTTTCAATATTTTAAATTCAATTCTTAAAAAATCATTTGTTTGTCCTTTATTATAATGTTCTTTTTTCAATTTTTAATAACATTTTGAAACTAATAAATAAAAGCTCCATTTCCAACAACGGTATTGCTAAAGTTAGTGAGGGCTAAAACCTATATTAGAACATGTTTAAATTTATCTCAGCGTTCAATATTTTATTCATCAATTGTCGTGTTGATAAACATTTATTTTTTCAAAATTAAAAATTGTGCAACAGTGTCATTATCAATATCTCCTCGTGCATACATCCAATATTTTCTCAAGAAAAAACTCCACAAAAGTTCCATATCTGGGTCAAAGTGCCTGATCATTTTTAGTCTCCGAGTCACAGATAAATTGTTCTTCATACTCATTAAACCCATTTACACTTGAACTCTCCAAAAGTTCTAAGCTTTTTGAATTATTTTTGCACCACAATATGTCACAGAAGGCAGATAATGTAAATGAGGAAATTCTGGTAATGAAAATATTTGGGAGTAGTTTGTAAGGAAGGTTTGTTCCTTTTCCCCAACCTACTTATTTGTTCAGGTTTTTATTTCTATCTGTATGCACTCATGGGTATTCATTCTATACCTTGAGTTATCAGCAATAATACATAATTTATTTTTTTGCTGAATTTTTTCCAGCTTTACCCTTGGGGAGCTCTTTCAGTTTGGTCACTGTGCCCTTTTACATACTTCCATCTTTGTGTTTTTGAGCACTTCTTTCTTTTATTCTGATACAACAAAGTATGTCCAGATCATCTGGTATTTTCTCTTTCCTAGGGCTGCAATCAGTGATTTCTCCAAGGAATCTTATTTCTGTTCTTGGATGGTGATATTTGAAAACCAAATATCTTGATGGTGGATATGCTTTCTGCTTCTGAGGTGTCTTTCCTTCCAGGCCAGAGCGGGATAATGTATGTATGCATATTAACATGCATACCCACATATTTATGACTGTTTCTGTATCTAATCATCTGAATATACATTAGGCTGAGCAAATTTAAACTGGTGTCTCTGACTCTAATCCTGCCTTATGTTTTTTATTTGTTTCTCTGTTGATTCATAATTAAAGCATGTATATGTATTGGCACTAAAGGATGCAAATATTAGAAAGCAATCATATACATTATTCATGAATATTTACATACTTAATATTTAATATCTTGCAACATTTCAATCCACTGCATCCACATATTCCAGTTTTATTATAAGGAAACTGTAGATTAGAGAAAATATATAATTTACCAATATTAAACATCTATTCAGTGAAAAAACAAAAAATAGCACATGAATTAAGATAGATATGTGAGATGTCTTAATAGTGGTGTTTTTACACTTTCTAAATTTGGGGAAAAACACATGCAGCATCGGCTTTATTTCAAGGATGTGTGTATATGGTGACAATGAAGATATAAGATTAGGAAAAGAGAGGTGAGAAGTTGAGAGTGATATAAAAGATTATGTTACTTAAAACAATAAATACAAATAAAAGCTGCAATAAATATTTTTATGTCAAATCCATACTAACTAAATGAAGCTAATGAATTAAGTTTAAATATTTCTAAGCAGCGTCAATGCCTAAGGAAAGATTTATGGTAATAAAGTGTTGACAGTTATTTGAAATTGCTTATGTATATGTTAGCTGACATTAACATAAATAAATTGCCTCTATCTAGAACTTTCCTTGAAGCTATTTTTGAATTTGGTAATTCAGTATCCTCTAAACTCAAGTCACATTAAATAAAAAATGATGAAAAAAAAGTGTATTTTACCCCAGATATTATGTTCATAGATTTCTAGCTATAACAGATGATAATAATGACAATTATGTAACCAGTGTGTGCCAAATAATATACAGTTCAAAACAGAGACCTCAACGATCCACCAAGAAATATAATTAACTATAATAATTGATCTCTTACTACATTTGGTTTATTTGTATATTCTGGAATTCTCTAGGAGAGTACCTTAAAGCTCCCCCTCATAATATCCAAGGTGTTAAGTCACCAACACAATTTGTATGGTTTTTTTGAGGATCCTTTGTGAGTATGGAGAGAGAAAATAAACTTGACAATGTGGTATCAATCTTCTTTTACTCAATTAAATGTCTTTTAACTATACCCTAATATATGCCATATTTGTGACATCAATACTCCAGCTTCACACAACTTGCATGTGCTGGTTAAAAAAAAAAAAAAATCAACAATCCAAGCTCAAAAAAAACCAACCATAAAATCTATCCCTTATTGTCTTTTATAATTCTTTAGTTGGTTAAAGCAAAGGGCTATCATCTTTGAGTAATTCTTGAAAGGATATTTAGTGCTATGATCCAATTTTATAATTAATTGATAAAGGATTCCAAGAAAGTGAGGTAGAATATTTTAGCCAGGTTTAATTGTTCAAACCTTATTTTACATGCTTGAGAATCTTGAACTTCTGTGCAATAGTCTCCATTTTATCTTCCTTTAATCCTCTAAGGTTTTCTTTTTTATATATTGGAATTTTATAATTGACACATATTGTAACTACATACAGTTTTGTTTCTTCTTAGTTTCTTAGATATCTGAAATTCCCTTTTTATTCTGGAAACATTCCAGACATAGAAATAAGGATTTAAAAGTTATTTACCATCATCTCAAAAAAAATTTGAATTAGATGACTTTTCTAAAATCTACCATGAGGTTCTTACAAATATTAATGCAATTTTCTATGTTATTTAAATAGGCACATTTATTAATATCATTATCAAACTTATCAGAAAATTCATGCATATTGAGACACTGTTGAGCTTATGGTGATAGACATAATTTTTCTAAAATTTTAATTTTTGCTTGAAACCTCAAGTTTGTCATTGGCAACAGATACTGTTAGTTCACTTCATTCAAGTTCAAGAAAATATTTGGCACATACCAACTCTGAATAATTATAATTTGTCTGTCAATTGGTCCTTCAAGTAAAAATGCTATTCATTAAAAAAAAAAATGTAATTTTAACTATTCAAAATATTGAAAAATGTTCTTTTTTTTTTTTTTTTTTGAGTCAGCGTCTCACTCTGTCGCCCAGGCTAGATTGCAGTAGCATACTCACGGCCACCCCAGCGTCAACCTGCTGGGTTCCGGCAATTCTTCCACCTAAGTCTTCCAAGTAACTAGAACTACAGGCATGCACTACCACATCTGGCTATTTTTTAAAATTTGTTGTAGAGACACGGTCTCACCAAGTTGCCCGGTCTGGTCTCGAACCTGCAGGCTCTGGCAATCCACTTGCCTCTGCCTCCCAAAGTGCTGGGAATACAGGCTGAGCTGCCGAGTCCAGCCAACATGTGTTCTTTTAGACAATCATCCTGTGTATGTGTGCAGTAGAAGGCTTTATACATAATTCTGGTTTCAACATACAGAATATTTTTAAAACATGTAGTTAAGACTGTGCTTTCATAAAATTAATACATTTTAGTGATGGGCAAAATAGTATGACTCTTTGTGCAGTGTAGTGCCATTGTCTTGATTTGTGCTAAGGTAAGAGAAGTAATCATTATCAATGCAATGATAAAACAATTGCTCCTGATTCACAATTTAAATTGGTTATTCAGTTATTAGAATGTTTTAGCACAATTTGTGTTCACCTTCACATTTTTCATAAAAGATGATTTTCTCTGATAATTAGGTGATACTGATGCCCAACAAAAAGAAGTAAAAAGTAAATCTATCTATTATCTGTAGATTCATCCACTTGTAAGGCAAAAGTACAATTCTGAAGATAAGACATAGTAACATTCTTTATTCAAGCAGCTTAATAGCTAATTTAACAAATTACTTTTTTGTTGCAAAAGAATAGTTCTGTGATTTCTATTACTGACTTCTCATCAAGTAGATATTTAGCCATGTCAAAAATATATATATAAGGCTTTGTTAATCATTTAGTTATTGCATTCATTTCTCCAACCATGGTAATACAGTATGAGGGTTCACCCTGTAAAGATGCTTCAGTGACTTTTTCATTTTCAGTTTGAAACATTTTTAAAAAGTTAAAATTTCAAAAGAGCTCATTGTCTACATTTTAAAAATTTAATCCCTTTTTTTAAAGGTAAGCAATTGGTTTTAAAATGATGCTGCGACTTAACTAGCAGTATAAACTTATTTGAAAATTTGTTGGTATATAAGACACTAAAAACTTAAATTATTAACATTTAATAGTCAAAAACGATGGCATTTGTTATATTTGTGTTTACTATTTACACTATTTTTCCATTTTCTTTGGAATGGATTCTTCTTTTTTATGAGTCACAAGTCTGTCTGTTTCACCTATTTAAGTTCTGTTAAACATAGACTATGAAACTGTGGACTAAAAAGCTAGTCTTCTAATTCTCTAGGGTCATAATCCATTATAAAATCTTAGAAAAATATACAACAGATAAATATGATTTTATAATAAACTTTTACTAAATTTAAACATTTATTGAATCAAAGTGAGAATGCAGAGTTTATAACAGATATAAATGAAGAAAGCAAGTAAGAAATTTTTAGAAAACCAGTAAACAATTACGCTCTCCGTTATTGATAGGAACAAAGATATCTTGCATAGCACGTATTTTCTGTAAAACCAAAATAAAAACCTCAGTGTATCCTCATGAGAGAATGAGAGTGAAAAGGGCAAATAATTATTTAGTATTTTATGAAAGCAGTTTAATCTTACCAACTCCCAGAAAGGATCACGGATTCCTTTTTTTAATACTCTTGGGATTAAAATTAAAACATCAAAATGGGGGAAGCGGCAAGATGGCGATGGGGCAAAGCGGTCTGTGAAGCCCTCTGCAAAGGAGATCTGCAGTGGGTCTCTGACTCTCACCCCCGGGGGGCTACGGACCCCAGCAACATAGACTGCTCTTCATACGGGGCTCGGCCATTGCCACCGCTGAGGCATCACGACGGACTGGACAGTCACTGCAGCGCAAATGTACCGCCGCCACCGTCGCCGCCGCAGCCACCCCCCCACCCCACCACCCCCCACCTCCCCACACTCCCACCCCCCCCGCAGCCGCCGCTGCTGTCACCGCTGCGGATGCTGCTGCCAGCATGATGGCAGTAGCACATTGTACCACCCAGGCTGGAAGTGACCCACTTCAAGCCACTTCAGGGAAGTGCTGGGATCTGCTGGGATCGCTGCCATCTCTCCTGCGACCGAGAAAATCCTGGCCGCCCGCCCTGTGTCTCCTGTTGTCTGCCCTGAGGCAGGCAGCCATCTTGTTCCTGTCCAGCCCCACCCCCTCTGGGGCGAGCAGCTGAGATAGCACCACCTGCTGGCGATTCAAGGTAACAACACCGAAACGGGTGAAACAAGCTTGATAAAGACATAGACCAGAGTGCCGATCGGAGGGTAATCTGAACTGTCCTTCACAACAGACCAGGGGTAACTGACCCTAACTGCAAACTAATTTACCAGCTTAAAAAGAATGAAATCAGAAATCAGACCTGAAAGGATATTGTACTTAAACGAAATGTCTCAGAGTGTGCTTCATTGATTCTATTAGTTTAATGACTTAATTCTATTCCTACTGTATTGTTCCCTTTTTTCTTTTTTCCTTTTCCTTTTCTTCTCTTTTCTTCTCTCTGTAAACCATATCTTTGTATAGAGGAACAGCACACTAATAAGGTGGTTGGTTAGCTTGTATATTAGCATCACTATATGTTTTATTTTTATTTTTTATTTTTTGTTTGAGAGTCGGTTAGTCTGTAGCTGTGGTCTATTGTTTTTATCTGTTTCAGTATAGGCCTCTCTCTCTATTTGTTGGCACACTCATTTGTTCCCCCCCTTACTCCTCTATCTCTCCACTCCCCTCTTCAACCCACTATCTGCTCCACTCTCTCCCCTCTGCTAACCACATTTTATTTCAGGGAGTAAGCCTACAGCCCCACTGCATGGCCTACAGCCCCACTGCATGGACAGATTCCAGGGCAGTGGGAAGTGGGCTCCACATTATCCACACACCTGTCAGTGAAAACTAAGACCTGCAGATAGACTTTGAATCATACCTCCCCCTTAAGTAAATCTCAACACTGCACAAAGGATCACTTCCAACCTTCAGTGCAACTCCAGAATTGAACAAAGTAAGAGGACACACATAAAGAATAGGAGATTGAACAAACAGAAGTAAAACCAATCCCTTTACCCCTGAATAACAGAATTAAAGAAGACAGTGACATGGAGAAAAAGAAAAAATAGGGAGGGGGAAAACAACACAAATGAAGAAAAACCAAAAGAAGAATATAGGTCTCACAGAGACCCCTGAGAAATCAGACACAGAGAAAACAGATTCTGGAACACAAACAATGAAGAGCCCCCAGAATGACTGGATTCATGCAACAAACCCAGACATCAAGACATTAATGGAGAGAATTTAAAAAATTGAGGAGAGATAAGAGGAAAATAGGAAGGAGCTGATGTCAGAAATGACAGCAGTAAAGAATACTGTGATGAAAATGAACAACAGACTAATAAGCATGGAAAGCAAAAGCAGCCAAGCAGAAGAAAGAATCTCAGAGCTCAAAGACCAAAACACAGAACTAACTCAAACTGTCAAAAGCATAGAAAAGAAGCTCAAAAAGACATAACAAAACCTGCAAGAGATGAACGATCACTTCAAGAGACCAAACCTAAGAGTAATTGGGTTTCCTGAGGCAGAGAAAGAAAGAGAACCCACACTGGAACAAACATTTCATGAAATCATTCAAGAAAATTTCCCTCATCTCATTAAGGACGAAAACATCCAAACACAAGAGATTCAGAGAACCCATGCAAGACAACAAATGAGAAGACCAACTCCCAGACACATAATAATTCACCTAAACAAAGTAGCTATAAAAGGAAAAATCCTAAAGGCAGCAAGAGAAAAAGGCCAGACTACCAACCAGGGAAAACCAATTAGAATAGCAGCAGATTTATCCACAGAAACCCTGCAGGCCAGGAGAGCCTGGAGCCCTATATTCAAAGTTCTAAAAGAGAAACAATTTCAACCAAGAATAGCCTACCCAGCCAAACTAAGCTTCATTAGTGAGGGAGAATTGACATCTTTTCCAGATATCCAATCCCTAAGAACCTATGCTGCCACCAGACCACCTCTACAAGAAACACTTAAGAAACTACTGAACACAGAAGAAAAGAAAAAAGAACAACAGGATTCTTCACAAGAGTACAGGCAAAAGATTAAAAACACACATGAATCAACTCCAAAACCCAAAGAAAGACAACAAACAAACAGGAACAACTCTGTAAGAAACTTATGACAGGGATCAACTCTTGCATTTCAATTATTAGCCTAAATGTGAACAGACTAAATGCAGCACTGAAAAGACAAAGAATGGCAAAATGGATAAAATATCATCAGGCAGCAATCTATTGCCTTCAAAAGACTCACCTCACTAGAAAGGACACCCACAGACTCAAAGTAAGAGGATGGGAAACAAACTTTCAGGTGAACGGAATACAAAAGAAAGGAGGAGTAGTGATCTTAATTTCAGACAAAATACCCTTTAAGCTATTAAAAATCAAAAAATATACAGAAGGCTACTACATAATGATAAAAGGCTTAATCCATGAACAAGAAATATCTATTCTAAACATATATGCACCCAACATAGGTGCACCAACTTTCATAAAGCAACTTCTTGGAAAACTAAAGAAAGATATTGACTCTGACACTATCATAACTGGGGACTTCAATACCCCACTCACAACCCTAGACAGATCATCAGGACAAAAATATCAGCAAGGAGATCCAGAACCTCAATGTGACTTTGGACCAAATGGACTTAATTGATACCTACAGAACACTCCATCCAAAGACCACAGAATACACATTCTACTCATCACCACATGGAACATATTCCAAGATCAACCCATAATTGGCCATAAATCAAGCATAAGCAAATTTAAAAGGACCGAAATTCTACCAAACACCTTCTCGGACCACAGTGGAATAAAAATAAACATTGACACCAACAAAGTCCCCCCAAAACCCACAAAGACGTGGACACTAAACAACATGATGCTAAACAACTCCTGGGTCAATGACGAAATCAAAATAGGGATCAAAAGATACCTGGAAACAAATGAAAATGAAGAAACATCTTACCAAAATCTCTGGGATGCCCTGAAAGCTGTAGTAAAAGGGGAATTTATATCCCTACAAACACACATGAAGAAAATGGAAGGAACAGAAATTCACAACCTAACAAGCCACCTAAAGAAGCTGGAAAAGCAGACCACAAAAACTCTAATTTCAGCAGAAGAATTCAGATTACCAAAATAAAAGCCCAAATCCATGACATAGAAGACAAAAAGATAATACAGAAAATCAATGAAACAAAAAGCTGGTTCTTTGAAAGGATAAACAAGATCGACGGTTCCCTAGCTAGACTGACCAAGAAAAAATGAGAAAAAAACCAAATAAGCACAATCAGAAACACAAAAGATGAAATCACATCTGACCCTGAAGAAATACAAAAGATCATTAGAGACTACTACGTACACTTGTATGGAAACAAACTTGAAAACCTTAAGGAAATGGAGGACTTTCTGACATCACACAACCTACCTAGGTTAGAACAAGAAGAAATTGAGTCCCTAAATAGATCAAGGAAATCGACCATGTAATAAGAAAACTTCCTACAAAAAAAAGCCCTGGTCCAGATGACTTTCCAGCAGAATTCTACAAGACATTTAAGGAGGAGCTGATACCAATCCTACTGAAGGTATTCCAGGCGATTGAAAAAGATGGAACTCTCCCCAAATCATTTTACGAAGCCAACATCACATTGATACCCAAGCCAGGTAAAGGTCCAACAAAGAAAGAGAACTACAGGCCAATATCTTTGATGAACATAGATGCTAAAATTCTCAACAAGATCCTAGCAAACCGGATTCAGCAATACATCTCAAAAATCATCCATCATGACCAAGTAGGCTTCATTCCTGGGACCAAGGCTGGTTCAACATTCGTAAAACCACAAATGTAATTAAATACATCAACAGATGTCAAAACAAAAACCACATGATCATATCATTAGATGCAGAAAAAGTTTTTTATGAAATCCAGCACCCCTTCTTGATAAAAACCCTTGAACATCTAGGCATATGGGGAACATACCTCAAAATAGTAAAAGCCATCTATGAGAAACCCACAGCCAGCATACTCCTAAATGGACAAAAATTGGAACCAATTCCCCTGAAAACTGGAACTAGACAAGGATAACCACTCTCACCCCTCCTGTTCAACATACTATTGGAAGTCCTGGCTAGAGCAATCAGAGAATAGGAGGCAATCAGAGGTATTCAAATAGGAAAAGAGGAAGTCAAGTTATCTCTCTTTGCAGATGATATGATTGTGTGCCTTGAAAACCCAAGAGAATTTGTCAAAAGCCTCCTTACATTGATAAAGGCCTTCAGCAAAGTATCAGGATACAAGATAAATGTACAAAAGATAATTGCATTTCTCTACACCAATAATAAACAAACAGAAACACAAATAAAACACACAATTCCATTCACAATATCCACACAAAAAAAATGAAATACCTTGGCATCTTCCTAACCAGAGACATGAAAGACCTTTACAAGGAAAATTACAAAACACTGCTCAAAGAAATCAAAGCTGACACAAACAAGTGGAAAAATATCCCATGCTCATGGATTAGAAGAATCAACATTGTGAAGATGTCCATCTTACCTAAGGCAATCTACAAATTCAATGCAATACCCATTAAATTACCAACAACATTCTTCTCAGACCTAGAAAAAACAACACAGGAATTCATATGGAAATACAAATGTCAAAGAATAGCCAGAACAATCCTCAGCAAAAAAAAACAAAGCAGATGGTATCACAATACCAGACTTCAAACTTTACTATAAAGCTACAATCATCAAAACAGCTTGGTATTGGTACAGGAACAGGCATATAGATCAATGGAATAGAATTGAGATTTTAGAAGCAAAACCTCAATTTCTCAACCAACTCATCTTCGACAAAGCCCCCACTATCTACCACTGGGGAGAGGAGAACCTATTCAGTAAATGGTGCTGGGAAAACTGGCTGACCACATGCAGAAGATTGAAACAGGACCCCTATCTATTCCCATGCACAAAGGTTAACTCCAAATGGATCAGAGACCTAAATGTAAAACCTCAAACCATAAGAACCTTAGAAAAGGAAGGAAATACCCTCATGGAAATCGGAACTGGCATCCAATTCCTGAACAAAACCCAAAACCCACAGGTCATAAGAGAGAAGATAGACAAGTGGGACCTTATTAAACTGACAAGCTTCTGCAAAGCCAAAGAAACCATCAAGAGAGCAGGGAGACAGCCTACAGACTGGGAAAAAGTATTTGCCAACTCCAGGTCTGACGAAGGCTTAATATCCTGGATCTACAAGGAACTGAAATTGTACTGAAAAGAAGAAAACAACAACCCCATTATAAAATGGGCAAAAGATATGAACAGACACTTCACAAAAGAAGACATCCGAGCAGCCAACAAACACATGAAGAATTGTTCAACCTCACTAATCATCAGGGAGATGCAAATGAAT
>NW_007171569.1:272577-304444 GCF_000164805.1 Carlito syrichta | reverse complement strand
AAAATGTGGTACATATACACGATAGAATACTACGCAGCCATAAAAAAGAACAAAATCATGAATTTCGCTGCAACCTGGATGGAACTAGAGTCAATAATACTGAGTGACCTCTCACAGAAACAAAGATCCGAGTATCACATGTTCTCACTCATATAATGGACCTTGAACATCCAATGTAATACTATAAGAAAATGACTGACGGTACTGGGAAACTATAGGGGGGAGGGGGATGGGATTAACAGTAGCAAATATCTGCCTGTGGATGGGAAAACACCTCTTATCAACAGAGTGCCTGAATGAAACGTAATTGTACACCTAACCCTTAACTGTACCCCACAAAACCGTAATAAAAAATATTGATTAAAAAAAAAAAGGAACAGAAAAAAAAAAATCAAAATGTACTATATAAAAAAGGGTAGCTATTGTTTTGTGACACATATTTTCAGTTGCACTTGTATATATGTGCAGCTGGTTGTGATATAAAGCATATTTCTTATTGTCAGTTGCAAAGAAATCAGAGTTCTCAAAGGTGTTGAAAATGGGCATGGTGGCTCAAACCTGTAATCCCAGCACTTTGGGAGATTGAAGTGAGGGGATTACACGAACCCTCAGGTTGGAGAACAGCCTGGGCAATTTGGCGAGACCTCATCTCTACAATAAATCAAATAAATTAGCTAGGCGTGGTAGCATACACCTGAAATTCCAGTTCTTTGGAAGGCTGAGGCGGAAGGATAGCCGGAGCCTAGCAGGTCATTGCTCGATGCTGGGGTGGCAGTGAGTATCTCCAACTCAAAAAAGAAAAAGAAAGAAAGAAAGAAAACCCCAATACTGAGAAGGCAGGGAATAATGAAGGGAATGAAGTTGGATTGTGGCCAATAGGGCCATGCAGGAGAGTAGACCAGGTATGTGCAGATCTTTGAATTTTTCAAAAATCTTTTTATAGAGAACATTTTTCTGCGAAAAGATTGCCAACTAATAGTTTTTGTTTGGTTGGTTGGGTTTTGTTGTTTTTTTTAAATACTACTTATACTACTTGCCTCTCCCCACCAATGCATCGTTCTGGATTTGTGTTTGTTGCATGAGTTTTCCATGCAGCTTTCTTTCAAAAAAAAAAAAAAAACACCTTTCTTTATACAAAGTGAAAAAACTCTCCTCTGATATTTGCTCATATTTCAAGCCACTTTCTTTAATATTCTTTAGTAAAAACCTTAATTATGCACTTTGTTTTCTGATTCTCTTCTATCATTTTCAGTCATGCTGCAAACCATTCCAATTTGACTTAGTGCCACAACACTACATTTAAACTGTTTTTCAAAGGTGACCAATAAATTCCATGTTTAAAAATTTATTAGTAATTCTAATCTTAGTATATTTTTGTGAAATATTATAAATCATTTTTCTCATTGCAATGACATTTTTGTTATTGCTTGGGATTATACTAAATTATACAGCTAATTTTTTAAAATCAAACAAGCCACCCAATTTTAGTCTTCTTTGCTTGCTCCTCTTTCTAAATGTCAGAGTGTCCCAGTGAGTTTTGCAAAATTAGCAATGCCTTCTCTCTTTAACATGATTCTCACTGCAATCATTTTGATCTCAATGAGAAGAAACTTGACAATAAGAAACAGGTTAATTAAAAGGATTCACTATGACCTCATTTCCTAACATAAAATTTCAAACATTGCCCACTCTGGTTTTGGAGCTAAATTAGGTGGAATTATTTATTGTAAAAGTTTTAGATCTACAACCTGATAGGCTTACTAAACATTGGTAACTAGTTATTTTTATTATTATAATTATAAATGCAGACCAGAGAAATTTCTCCCACAGCCTACCTCCAAACATTGTAGGCAACTAGGCCGTGGTTCCTTTCCTTAAAGCATAATTTGTAAAATCTGTACAATTTTGTTTTACCTTACTTCCAATACAGAGGAATATGTTTTCTCCCAATTTGCCTGTGAGGATGTATATACCAAGATATTAAGAAAGCAGGAGGTCTAAAGATTGTTATTAAATTAGGGACATTACAAGTGTTGCATATAAACTAAACTTACTGCAGATTTGGCAGGTCAATGGTGGCTGTAGAACCTTTGACACTATTTTTTTAAAAGCCAGGTTTTGGGGTTTTTTTTCCACTTTAATATGAGCTGGGCTTTGACACCTTGAACTAGTAGATTTTGAAGGACTTAACAGTGTGCCAGTACTGGGTCTACTCTCTTTAACTTTTTAGCACTCTTGGGGAACCCGGAGCTACCATGTATTACATCTAATTGTACTGCTGTAGGGATAATATGTGGAAGACCCGAGAATGCACAAATGATTCATTTCTGCCAGCCATCTTCACCAAGCCACTAGTCCAAAAGCAGTCACCTCATCATTGCTCAGCATCATTGCTAAATGGAACAGAAGATTCTATCACCCAAGTCTTCTCTGAATCTCCAACTCCAAAATTATGCAATACTATATTTGATTGTTGTTGTTTAAAGCCATTAAGTTTTGAAGTAGTGTGTTAAGCACACACACACACACACACACACACACACACACACCCTCAAACAAAACAAAACACAATGAAAGAAAAAAATGTAATTGCCATACCATGTCTTCCAGAAAAGGATTATCAAGATAAAAAACAGCCACAAGTCAAATATTAAATCAGGACCAGAAGTAGGTATGAAGGAAGTTAAAGCACCAGGACATTGTTCTTTTCAGCTATTTTAAGGGCTTTTAAGGAGCAAAAGAAATGTCTTTTAGCTCTGACCTTTTTAGTTATAAGATCTCTAAGAATCCTAAGGGTTTTGTGTTCCAGCAGTCTCATATACCACCTAATATAACAAAAAGCATGTCTCAAAAAATAAATCCCACGGAATATGAGCATGCCTAATGACATAAATTCCAGTAAAATTATAGGAAACCCACAGAACTTTGGTATAATGGTAGGAAATGAAAAGAGGTGTTGGACCCAGGATACAATGAGAATGAAGAAGGCAGAAAGACTTAGTTGCAAACTGAGGCCATTTCTTAAGGGGAAAAAAAAAAAGACATCTCAAGAGATGTTGCTAAGAATACAAAGTAAAGATAATATTTAAAAAGAACAATGGCCTGGGAGCTACTACCTGTGAGCAGAATCAGACCTAAATTAAGGAACATTTTCTGTCCCCAGATTGGAGACCTTAAAATATTTGTCTGGTGGGATTTCAGAATGTTTAAGAACCAGTAACTGCTACTTGATGCCCCTTACCTTTGGTGAACAAACGTCTCTATTGAGCCTGTATTTTTTTCCCTCATTATATTTTGGGCTTGTAAAGGGCATATAATTTGTAATTCAAAGGTCTATGCATCAATAGGAGCCATACACAAGAATCTTTTACTGAATTGGTTTTGACTTAAATCTTGAGATCCTGAACTTCTAACTTGTTGCCATAATGCAGAAAAGACTTTGATAGACCAAGAACTGGGGTTAACATAATTGGCATGTGGTAGGAATGTAAGTAATTTGGAGCCAAAAAGTGGACTCCACATAATTGATAAATGACTTCATACTCCTCTACGTCATGTCTTGTATCTTCTCCCCAAAGAATGGCTTCTATTTCTTCATTCCTAAAATATTGGTTCTGACATGAATTTTGTGTAAATAAATATGACAATATCAAGCATATGGCAACAGATAATTTTTTAAAAAGACATTGATCATTTGATATTTGACCATTCTTTATGCACTTAAAACCAGAGGCCACCATGTCAACAAGTCTAAGTCTCTAGCAAGGTTACTGGAGGATAAGAAGTCACACGAGTGGAGGTGAGATGCTTTAGCCAATGTATGCCAATTTATAACATGTAGCTAAGTTAATCTAGATCAGACTTCCAAAATAAAACGTCCAAATGAGACAACGCAAATTGACAAGGGCAAATTCAGCCCAAATTGAAAGAACTCTGAATAGTGAACTAAGTAGAAACTGCCTAGTTTCATTGCTTTGCTATTCATCAAAAGTTTACTAATGCAACCATCTTATAAGTGTTACAGAAAAGTGGTACCAGAAAGTGAGGACTTTCGTAAAAATTACCTACATTAATAGAGTTCTATGAAAGAAAGCAAGAATAATGATAGAGCAGACTAGAAAGCTAATGAACAAGCAATTATGCCAAAACATCCGTAAAACTATCATATGAAATACTTCAGAAGTTGGACTGTATGCTAACACAGCCTATAATTTTGACAAAATTGATTGCAAAATTGATTTTCTTTAAGAATGTGTGTTTCAACAATTATTCAAAATATGTTAAAATAAAATCAGAAAGATCATCTATAAACCTTTCACTAGACGGTAGGCCTTCAATGTTCCCATTCTATTTTCTTATTTAAAAAAAATTATATCCAACATTTTGTCGGCAATGAAATAGAATTATTTCTAATATAGTACAGTAAAAATAGAATAAAATTAACTTTTGCTGGAGGTCAAAATTATGTTTTGATACTTAAAATGGTACTCTTTTTTGCTGTAAGCTTTGTGGAAGCCAGTCTTTAAGATGGTCCCCAGTAATTCTTATCTCCTACTCACCATCTTGTGTGATCCCATCACATATTGTATAGAGTAAATTTGTATGATCCCTAGGATAATATGGAGGTGACAGTACGTAATTTCTGAGACTAAACCATAAAAGGCATTGTGACTTCTTTTGTTTCTTGGGTCACCCACATTGGAGGAAATCAGATGCCGTATCATGAGAATATTCAAGCAGCCTGTAGAAAGAACACCACGGACTGGATAGAGGACCGAGGCCTCCTGCCACCAACCTGCTGGTTATGTGAGTAAGCCACTTACAAAGAGGATCCTTCAACTCTAGTCAAACCTTTAGATAACTGTAGCCCTGGCAAAACATTTTGATTGAAATCTCATGAGAGACCTCCCCAAACCAGAAGTGTTTGTCAGCTAAGTGATTTTCAAATTTTTGCCCATATGGTGAAGAGAAAAAAGAAAATGTTATTTTAAATATGTTTTAAGACAATTACTAATGCAGCAATAAGTCCCTAATACAAACTATACACAAACTTTTCATGTTTTAAATTTTACTTGAAGGTATTTTTTAAAGCACTATCTTTGGACACAGCACTTAGTTTTGCCACTTATATTGTGAACTTGAGCAAATTGGTTATTTTCATATGCTTCATTTCTCCAAACTGCAAAATGGAATAATAGTTAAATTAAATTAATTAGTTTTAATTAAATAACTAAAGCCTATGAAATTTCAATTAAATAATATACATAAAGAGATTAGAAATGTACCCAGCTCATAGTAAACACCTAATCTTTAACAAAAGTAATTTTTGTGAAAGAATTAATGATTTAAATTAGAATATACAGCAAATTATATTTACCCAGATTCTAATATTCCAGGCTTTGTTTTGCAAAATGCAATACTATAATACTGAATAAAACGATTGCTTATTATTTTTTCTTGTGGAGTATTTGTCAAAGTTGCTTTCACCTCTACTTTTATTTGTCTCACACTATCGTTATGCATTTTGTATTCCTGATATAAACAACCCAGATTTTATAAGGATAGGTAGTGGTATTTTCTAATAAATGAAATAGTCTTCTTAAGTCACAGTATGGAAGATATATATCACTTCAAGGTCTGGATACAGAGTAAAGATGTCTATAAATATTAAGTATGCACTTTTTCAATTTTAGACTCGCATCCTTTATCTGAACTTCCCAATCCTTGGGAGACATATCAAATTGTAATTCTTGCCCTTTTGAGATTTACTACAGCAAATAACTTATTTCCTATGGTGCTATTCATTTTACTCTCATAAATAAAACATTATTTTGCCTATTGTATATTTTATTGTTATTGAGACCAAGTGCTAGGACTAGCATCAGGATTGTATTTCTTTGGTTTGTTCATGTTATTGTTTCATTCTGCAACCATATGTTAGGAATGCTTAAGCATTGCATGCTATGAATATTAGAAGCCATCACTTGTATAACTTGTGTCCTTTTTCTAAGGCTCAAATGACTAATTCTTTCCTAAATAAGGCTTCTTTTAAACCACATCTATTTCTCATACATATGAAGAAACAGTTGTGCTCTCAAAGAATAACAAGAATAAAGTTCCCTAGCTTAATTATATTTTGAATTTTTCAAACCTTTTACTTCATTTACATTAATTATTAATTTTCCTCCAAAAAAATGACTGCTTAATGTACTCAATTATGCTATAATTTAGTGCTGAGAAATACTGTCTCCTAAATTGAACTACACTTTATAGCTTGACATAAATTATCAATAGTTCCAAGTTTTTAGAAGAAAATGTCAATGAGACTTTAAGCTGTATTTATACTATTACTTAATATAACAAACTAAGGAGCCAATATTAAGTTTATTATATAGGAAGAAATAGGAAAGACTATGATGCTATAACTGGTTTTATTTTTGGCTTGGCTATCACCAACAGAATAACACATTTCATTGAGCTGTTTTGTGAAGAACAGAAAACTACACATACAGCATTCTGTATTATAATTATACATTATATATATATAAAGTATATATATACAAACACACTCCAACTATGTTGTTTCTCATTCTATGACTCTACAGGTCCTGGAGCGTCCAGAGAAATTGTTTCCATCCTGTGTATAAACAGTTGATATATATCCCTAAATAATCTGAGAAGTTAAAAAAAGAAACAGAAAAAAACTGATCTCTTTTTTCCAGAACAGGGGACATGTTTCCTAAGAATAAATTGGTGCAGACGTTTTCTAAGCATGCATAATCTGATGACATATTTACCAAAATGTATTTCTTTCAATTTGGCTTGAACACTATCTTATGGTCATTATAGCTCTACTAGCAAAAATACCAAGGCATAAGTCATACTACCTATGCCCAAGCTGAAAATGGGAAATACTTTTTTTGCATATATTATATACTTCCTTATAAACATTAATAAAGCAGCCTCTAACAGGGTTATTTAAGCACAAGAAAGAAAAAAATTAAAAAGGAGGGAGGGAAAGAAGGAAAATGGGAGAAATGAAGGAAAGAAAAAGAAAGAAAAGAGAAGCGAAGGGAAAAAAGAATAAAGAAAAAAATAAAGTAGGAAATAATAAAGGTAGTTAAAACATAGGTTTGCATTAAAATATGAATATATATATGAGACTTCAGATCTTTATATTTTTATTAAATAAATTATATAGCCTAATAAGAATTTACAAGTTCAAAAACTAACATAAACTACCCAATAATAAAAAGAACAAAGTATAAACACCTTTGTACAAATGTATAAACACCAATTTACAAATAAACTGTTTTAGGTAAGATTAATAAAGCAATAGAAATCTCTTTAATTTTTAAAATAAATTACATGGTATCAAACATTTAGTTCGAAGCCACTGAGAAATTAATTGCAACCTTTTCATAAATCATTTTATGTACAGTTTAATATAAATGTCTAAAGAAAATCTAACTGAAAATCAGAGACATAATAAAACATTTGCTGCACTTGAGGAGTTAGCCTGCAGCAACTGCAATATTTCATATTTTTATACTAATTCATAGCACAAAATTTTTATAGCATTACCTACACATAGCATATATCAAGTTTCCATACTGTGTAAACACGTTTGAAACAAATTTAGGATCTTTTCTTTTCACAGGCTAAAAAGTTGGATTAAAGAAAAATTGGAAGATAAATTAACATTGTCTCTTTTTTCTGTGATAATTTGATAATTATTGATCTTATTAATTCTTCCAAAATCTTGGGGAATAATATCATCTTCCAAAAAAAAGTTAAGAAAAAGAAAAGTACTATCAAAGGAGAGTAATAACTTTAGTCTTAAACATATAATATCCAGTATTGGACAGCTTAGAAGCTTTTTTTATTATGATTTCTTGGTTCCAAATTCCATACATTTGTACAATTTAAATAATATTTTTAAAAGATATTTTTAGTTAAATCAGAGGAAGATATATGCAAGCCTAACTAGGGAGTCAAACTTTTCTGTTCTAGAATATAGGAAAAATAAATAGGATAGATTAGAGCTATTATTTTGTTTGTGTGTGTGTTATTAACTTTCCCAGAAGTTCTAAGGTAACAGAATACAATAATCTTGGCACAGACATCTTGTATAGTTCCTGCTTCTAATTAAAATGGTTTTTATATTTTATCCAGATATTTACAGAGATTTCATCAGTAGTTATCATACTTACAATGATTTATTTAATTATTGTGTTATTCAAAATTTCTATTAGAAATGATTATGGGGTCTTATTGAAATTTTTTCAGGTTCTTTTAAAAATTTTGTTTGTTGCCAGGCTCGGTGGATCAGCCTGTAATCCCACACTTTGAGAGGCTGAGATGAGTGGATTGCCTGAGCCTGCGGGTTCGAGACCCGCCTGGGCAACTTGGTGAGCCCTCATCTCTGCAATAAATCAAAAATTAGCCTGGCGTGGTAGCACGCGCCTGTAGTTCTGGCTACTTGGAAGGCTGAGGCGGAAGGATCGCCGGAGCCCAGCAGGTCGAGGCTGCGGTGGCTGGGAGCGGCCACTGCACTCCAGTCTGGGCGACAGAGTAAGACTCCAACTCAAAAAAAAAAAAAACAAAACATTTTGCTTGTTGCTTCTTTTTGTTGATACAATGGGTTAGACTGATATGGTAATCACCTCGGTATTTCAGGAGTAAATTTAAATAATTATTGAAATGTATTCATTTAAAAACAGTTTAAGGAATTGACTATTACATTCAGTCACGTTTTATTTGATATTAATATATTTTTTACAATTTCATGTTATATTTTTACGTTTTCTTATTTTTGCATTTTTTAAAAAGTTTTTTATTTATTCTTAATTCTCAGCTTATTATTCATCTGATTAACAATACAACAGTAACCATTTGAGTATTTAATTCTCAGTAAATATTCACAATGTCTCATCAGTTGTTTTTCAAGTCTTTAAGTATTCATGCAGATGCTCTGTGGAATATCTTCTACTTTTTTTTCTTTTACTTAATTTTCTAGACCACTAAGTTATGTCCTACAATATATTATTACAATTTATTAATATAATGTTATTTATTTTTGTTTCAAGTCATGCATATTGCATATATAACTCTATAAAAGTTTTTTTGAGGGGTGTTGTTTTTTTTTTAAGGCAGCATTTTCAAAAAATGCTAAATGGAAGAATATACAAAATTAGGAATGCTTGCAGAAACAATAGAAATATACCTCCTTATGGAATCAGAAAGAAGCAAAAATCAAGAAAGCTCACAGATCGAAGACACTCTATTTAAAAAAACTAACAAGTGTTCTAACAGAAAATTTCTCAAAAGCAACAAAAGAAGTCAGAAAACAGAGGAATGTTATATTAAATAAACATTAAATTATTATTATATGAAAAAATGTACAAACTCAGACAAATGCTGATATTTAAAATCAAGAGGCCTTCAATAGGAGAAAGTTTAAAGGATAAACTACAGGAAGAAATATAATTATCACAGAAGAAAATGTCAAAGTGTCATGAATGTAATGAGAAAGCTAGGGTGGGTTAGAGGGTGAAAGAGGAAAATGACTAATGATTAGTTAATTCTCTGGGATTTTAATAGCAATTTTCAAATAATTTAAACCCCTATGTTGAAGAAGGTGATTAGTTTTAAATTAGTGACTAGTGTTATCATTTGGAAATATAAATAATTATTCAAATCAGACCAAATAAACAGAAAAAATAAAAGACATTTTCTAATATTTCTCTCTTTCTTGTATTGAAATTTTAACCTGTGACTGAAGAAGGGTTTTCTGGGTGAAGGAAACTGATATATACCCGAATAGTATGTTTGTTCTTAAAGTCTAAGTTTTTGCTTGATAACTTCTCTCCCAAAACACCAAAAGCAATTCCTAAGTAACTGGGTTGTTCTCAGTGTAAGTAGTTTCCTACAATAAGTAACTTACTTTATGCACAGACTATAAAGTATTTGTGTCTGTATTGGTGCAACACTGTAGCTTGGAAAACAAAAGCCTTAAGCTTAGAAATCAGTCTTACAAAAAATATATATATATAACTAAAACTTTGATTTTTTTTTTATTCAATGTTTCAAGGTAAAAAAAAATCAAACTTCAGTAGTCAACACTGCCTTTTATAAAGTTATTTCAGATAAAAAATAGTGACACTGTTTTCCTTTTTTTGGAAGGATTATGAAAATGAATTGAAGAAAGGATGGTGAAAAAATCAAATAAAGAGACTTTTGTTGTTACTTATTTTTTTAATCTTGTTTTCAATTAAATATTTTGATAAAAAGCACTGGTAACTTTTCTGCCAAAAGGACTTCTAATGATTTCTAAAGAAAGAGCATTCATTAAAAAATAAATAAAATAAAAAAGAATGAGAAGAGACTAAAATATGCATCTTTGATGTGATTTTCATAGTATTCTATATATTGTAAGGGAGAAAAGAAAGATTTTAACCTTTCTTGTTTTTCTTTCTCTGGAATTTTTGAAACATTATATAAATTTTAGTTAATACTTGCAATAAATATTGTATATCTGATATGACAATTCCAGTGACCCTAAATAGATATAGCTAGACTCCAAATCAACCTTAAATGCTTTAATAATACATTGTTCAGAAGATTAAAACAAGACTCCTAACTATCACCATACACAAAAACCAACTCTAAATGGATCAAAGACCTAAAAGTAAACCCTCAAACTATAAGAACCTTAGAAAATGCAGGAGACACTTTTATGGAAATTGGAACTGGCAAGCAATTTCTGATCAAAACCCCAAATGCCTATGTCATAAGAGATAATTTAGACAAGTGGGACCTCATTAAACTGAAAAGCTTCTGCAAAGCAAAAGAAACCATCAAGAGAGTGGGGAGAAAGCCGACAGAATGGGAAAAAAATATTTGCCAACTGTATACCTGGCAAAGGCCTAATACCTAAGATCTACAAGGAACTCAAACATGCTGAAAAGAAAAAAACAAGCAGCCCTATTAAAAAGTGGGCAAAAGATATAAATAGACGCTTCACAAAAGAAGACATACAAGCGGCCAACAGATATATATAAAATGCTCAACTTCACTAATCATCAAAAAAATGCAAATTAAAACCAACTGAGATACCACCTAACTCCAGTCAGGATGGCTATCATCAATAACTCAAAAAAAAAAAAAAATGCTGGTGAGGATGTGGAGAAAAAGGAATGCTTCTAAACAAGTACAACTAAGAGAGGAGATAGTCAGAAACTGGTTAGACAGACAGAGAGGGAGGGTCTCAAGAAGAATTTACACCTGTGGGAACACCTCCTGCACCATCCCCATTATATTATTGTTGACGGAAAATGTGGTTAATACATCCTCTCACCCCAGGATGTTCTGATAAAAGGGACTTTTTGCTGCTTAAATGTAGGCACAGTAGCTTAACTAAATGTCCTAAGTTGACACTGACCTATTATAATATCATTTACATAACATTTGCATTGTGGTTTACCCCCCCAAAGTGGGCTTTTCTGTGGTACTTATGGGTAATATTCAAGATGAAGTAACCTTGGTCAAGGACCCACATCAAGCATAATAAAAATTGGGTCTCAGGAAGTAAGGGGCGAATTAAATGTCAATGAGAAAAACACCCCCAGAAAAGATAAGATAAAAACCACAAATTTCTAGCACAGGGTAATCATTTTGGGCCCCCTCTCTTCTCTGGAGAGCTTTGTTGCTTAATAAACTCCTTCTTTCACTCATCCATTTGGTGTCCTCATTCCTTAATCTTCTTGGTTGTGGAACAAGAACCCGCAGTTGCTGGTCTAAGCTGACAGTGGAGTTAAAAACTGCAACACAACCTCTGTGGAAAACAGTGTGGCAATTTCTAGAACATCTAAAATCGACCTTCCATGTGACCTAGCAATTCTCCTCCTGGAAGTATATCCAGGAGAAGTCAAATCACTCTATGAAAAAAAATACCTGCACACATGTTTATTGAAGCATTATTCACAATAGCCAAAACATGGAACTAACTGTGCTGCCCATCAAAACTGGACTGGATTTTAAAAATATGGCACATATACACAATGGAATACTATGTAGCCACAAAGAAGATCAAAATTATGACCTTCACAGCAACTTGGATGGATTTAGAGTCTATAATACTCAGTGATCTATCACAGAAACAAAGAACTGAGTACTACATGTTCACATTCATAAGCGGACCCTGAACCATTATCATAATGCTGTAAGAAAGGGATTGGCAGAAGTGGGAAATTGTCAGTAAAGTAAAACATTTTGTAAAATTAGAAAGGCCATGAGAATTTTTAAAAATGAACTTTACAGACCAAGAAACTCACTAGTTTGAATAGAGTCCAATATTCTCCAAATCATTTACTAATAATTCCATACTAGATAGTAAACGTTAAAAAAAATTATCTAAGATCTATGACTCACTTAAAAGCCATAATGTTTGATCATTTTAGGCTAGAACCAATTTTGAGTCACAAATACTCATAACAAATCCATTTATTTAAAAGTTCTGTTTGATGTAATGACCTCTTATAATAATAAAACATTTTAAAACTTTTGAAACTTTTAAAAACGCCCTGAAGTACAATTTTTCCATTGCAATTGACCTTGTATTAAAACTTTCTGTTTCAACTAAATATATTTGATAGCTCTAGTTCATCTTCTGTTCTCTTATTAAAATAAAAAATGACATTTACAGCAGATGGCAGTTCACTTCAAGATCAAACTAATAATCAAGTAATATAATTAAAAACAAATTAGTTAAATGAAAACCTGTCCACATTGACTGGTATAAAATATTCATTATACCTTTATTCATAATAACAAAAATTAATAAAGAATCTTCATGCCCATGTACAAGGAATAAAATTGATCCAACTACTAAATAATAACAGGCAACAAACTACTGATATATGCAACCTGAAGACTTTCCAAAGGCATTATGCTAAGTAAAAGAAGTCATTCATAAATGACTTCATACTGTATGATTACATTTGTTTAAGTTCTAAAAAAGGCAAAACAAAACAAAACAAAAATAGTCTTGCTGACAAAACTGTGACTGCCAGGGGCTGGGGTTTAGAAAAGAAGACCGACTAGAAGAAACACATAAAGCAAGTGGGATGAACTTGTGAGAAGATACTGAGATGTGAGATATCAAAGAAAAAAAAGACACTGCAGAGTTAATTGTCGTTTTCCTAACAGAACTGGAGCTTGGAGTCAACAAATATAGTTTGAAGGAATGAACAATGTATCCATCAACCTTTAGGTCATGGATAAAGCAAAGCAGACTAGAGAGAGGTAACATATGTATCCAGGTACCATTCAGTGATAACTTGTAAGGCGTCAGACTAAATTCTATTAGAGGCAGTGAAGAGAAAAATGAGCAAAAAACAATTTATGTTACTCTAGGCGTTGTTTACCCCAGTTAAGCCAGTAAATAACAGAATTCAGTGATTGCCAGCTGCGGTTTTGGGACCCTAAGGAACCTCAAGATCTTTTTAGCCAGTTCATAAGTTCAAAGCTATTCTTTTTTTCCAGAATTTATTATTGTTATTTATTTATAGGAGGACGATAGGCAGTTTACAAAAATAAGTTTTAAAAATTTTCTGAACTATGAATTGTAAACATAAAATGCAATTTCAATTTTGAGAGGATATTTAAAAATTCAAAGAAAATAATCCTTTACATTTTTTAAAATGTATTTTATTTGATTTGGAGGTACATATACGTGTTTGTTTTATTGGTACATTGTGTATCAGTGGGGACTGGGCTTCTAGTGTGCCCATTACCCATATGGTGAGCATTGTACTCAACAGGTAATTTTCCAACTCTCACCCATCTCTCACCTCCCCCCTTTTGAAGTCCTGGTGTCTATTATTTCCAGCTTTGTGTCCACATGCATCCATCGTTTAGCTCCCACTTATGAGAACATGAAGTATTTAGTTTTCTGTTTCTGAGTTAGTTCACTTAGCATAATGGTGCCAACTACATCCATGTTGCTGCACAGAACATGATTTTATTATTTTATATGACTGCATAGTATTCCATGGGGTATATATACCCCATTTTCTTTATCCAGTCAACCCTTGATGAACACTCAGTTAGGTCAGTGACTTTGCTATTGCAACTAGTGCTACAATGAACATATGAGTGCAGGTGTCTTTTTTATAGAGTGATGTATTTTCATTTGGGTAGATACACAATAGAGGGATTGCTGGATAAAATAGAATAGAGAACTTAGAGATAAAGCTGCATACCTACAAACAACAGTTCTTTGACAAAGTTGACAAAAATAAACAATGGAAAAAGGATACTCTATGCAATAAGTAACACTGAGAAAATTTGCTAGCCATATGCAGAATGATAAAATTCTACATCTACCTCTCACCTTATACAAAAGTTAAGATTAATTAAAGACTTAAATAAGCCGGGCTTGGTGGCTCAGCCTGTAATCCCGCGCCTTTGGGAGGCTGAGGTGAGTGGATTGCCTGAGCCCGCGGGTTCAAGAC
Organism: Carlito syrichta; assembly: GCF_000164805.1. NCBI lineage: Eukaryota > Metazoa > Chordata > Mammalia > Primates > Tarsiidae > Carlito > Carlito syrichta. The sequence goes on along the minus strand of NW_007171569.1, from coordinate 289,928 downwards.
TCACCTGGGCAGTGAGACCTCATCTCTACAATAAATAAAAAAATCAGCGCATGCCTGTAATTCCGGCTACTTGGAAGGCTGAGGCGGAAGGATCGCTGGAGCCCAGCAGGTCGAGGCGGCGGTGACCAGGAACAGCCACTGCACTCCAGGCTGGGTGACAGAGTGAGACTCCAACTCAAAAAAAAAAAAAAAAAAAAAAACTTAAATCTGGGGAAAACTCTTCAGGACATTAACCTAGACAAATAAATTATGATGAAGACCTCAAAAGCAAATTCAATATAAACAAAAAATAGGTAAAATAAGTAAACAACACAGTAAACAATCAATGTACAGGATAAGAGAAAATATTTGCAAATTATGCCCTTGACAAAAACTAATATCTAGACTCTACAAACAACTTAGCAATAACAACAACAAATATGAATAAACAACTCCATTAAAAACTGGGCAAAGGACATGAACAGACATTTCTGAAAAGAAGATATACAAGTGGGCACCAAAGACACGAAAAAATGCTCAGCATCATTATTCATCAGAAAAATGCAAATTAAAACCACAATGAGATATAATCTTACACCAGTCAGAATGACTATTACTAAAAAGTCAAAGAAAACAGATGTTGACATGGATGCTGGCAAAAGGGTACACGTATACACTGTTAGTGGGAATGTAAATTAGTTTAACCTCTAGGGAAAACAGTATGGAGATTTCTCAAGTAACTAAAAAATATAAAGTTGTGTTTATAATAAGATACACTCAGTATTATCACTGTCTTTTTCATTCTAATTCCCTGGCACTGTATAGCGGGAAACATCCCAGAAACTACACTACATGTAATGACATCACCAGTCTGATGGTTAATGAAATATTTTTTTTAGGGAAAACAGTATGGAGATTTCTCAAGTAACTAAAAAATATAAAGTTGTGTTTATAATAAGATACACTCAGTATTATCACTGTCTTTTTCATTCTAATTCCCTGGCACTGTATAGCGGGAAACATCCCAGAAACTACACTACATGTAATGACATCACCAGTCTGATGGTTAATGAAATATTTTTTTTATATATTTTGAAGTCTTAAACTTTTCTGGGTTTTAATTATTAATATGACAAACATCAGATGCAATAACCCACATACACAGAAGTCCAAGGGTACCCACACTTTACCTGTATGATGACCACGTATGTACCTAACCCTCATTTGTTCACCACATTTTTAAAATAAAATAAAATAATTTTTTTTAAAGTCTAGAAATGAATCCTAAGAAAGAAAAGTTAGAGAATTGCTAGTATAGTTAAATAAATAATGGACCACCTGCTAAAAAATGAGCCTGGAACCACTTCTTCCCAGCAGTATAGAATACGGCATTTGCTTCAAGCTGTGAGAATTACTTTCTAAACACAGAAAAATATTTGCATGAAGAGCTCATATTGTTGAAAAGCAGAATACACCCAAGTGTCACTACAGACCTCTCTAAAGGAAACACAGATTTTAAAAAAAAAAAATCTAAACGACCCATCCTTCCACTCAATAATGTAACATTCCCCTAAAGCATTTCAGAGTAGGCTTCATCCTTATTACAGTCTGCTGGTGAAAGACCATGTCTGCTCAAAAGAAGCCTAGAGGCAGCTCTCTAATTCAGAGGAATATTCTAGCACTACTATAAGGGAAACATACTGATTATCATCATGCTTCTCTCAATTATAAAAGAACAACAAAAAAAAAGTTGATAACTGCAGACATATTAAAGACAATCTATACTATGAATAGTGGGAGCAATTGGTCCAGTTAAAAACTGGATGTATAGATCTGAGGACAAAACAATAATACTGTATCAATATTATAGCAAGAATAAAGGGCATCTTACAATCAGAAAAATGTATGAACTTGTCTGAAAAGGGAGCAGAGGATTAGAAGTTGTTATAAGTTAAAATGTAATTCTTTAAAGTAAAACTTCAATTTGATATCTGGAAAAAGGATAGCACATGTAAGTGAACGGCAATTTAAAATTTTAAAAATCCCCCAGAAAGTTCATCAAAAAGTAAAAGAGATATGAAATGTAATAGAAAAGTTTGGAGATATAGAGCACAAAGCTGAAAGTTCTAATATTCATGTAATAGGAGTTTTAACAGAAGAAATCAGATAATTTAGGGCAGTAAACAGTGGATGAGAATATCCCTGACTTAAGAGAGTCTTCACATGTGGATGGTCCACCAAAGCTCAAATAGAAAATTATTTTAAAGACAAATATATAGAGACATGTACTCGTATTTAACAAATAATTTTTTTAAAGTTAAGATTTTTTAGAATAATAACAATAAATAAAAAGCCTTACTCTCAAATCAATAGAAAAAAACGAACACAAGTTTTTTATGTCAATTGACTGACAAAATAGCAAGACCTTTGTCTCTTCAAAATTTTGACTATCATTGCTCCTAGAATTATAGAAGTTACAAAAAAAAGCCAAATGTGAGAGGAAATTAAGCATATTTTTACATATACCAGAATTCTAAATGCTCATCTTATACAGTCTTTCTAAAAAATTCAATTACCTCATCTGTAAAATGAGTCTTTAATATTTTCAATTTCCTAATCATACAATGCTTTCCAATGGCCATTTCTGTTTGACATTCATTAGCAAAACTAACAAAAATGTTGGCTATAAAAAACAAAAAGACCTGATAAAGTACACAAAGAAGGGTAAAACAGAAAGATGTCTAAATCTAACCCAGGAGTAAACATGTACCATTAGAGAGGGGTAGCAGGCCCAAGAGTCTACAGGTCCAAATGATGTCAGGAAATCTGAGAACTCCTAGATGTTGTGAAGTGAGTTGTGACTCTTATTGTTTTACTGCTTTGTTGATAAGACCTATGCCTAAAATCTTTTAATCCATCATTTATCTTTTATCTTCCAGGGCAGATATGAGGGGGAAGCCAAAAAACAAACAAACAAACAAACCCAAAAACCCAGAATTAATTTATAAAAAATTATTTATTTTTACATGTTTAAACTGCAATACCTTCAAAGTACTCTCTGTTTGATGCAATACACTTATTGAGATGCTTTTTCCACCACTCAATCAGTTTTTTAACTCATCTATTTTGATGCTTTTTAGTGCTTCTGTCATTTTTAATTTTACCTCTTCCACATTGGCAAAACATTTTCCTTTGAGGAGGGTTCTCATTCAGGGAAATGAAGGAAGGTACTCAGAGCAAGATCAGGTGAATAGCAAAAGTGAGGAATGGGTGTCATGCTGGTTTTGGTCAAAAATTACTGAACACCCAGTGTGGTGTAGGCAGATGCATTGTCTTGGTGGAAGAAACTGTCACCTGCTTGCCATAACTCAGAATGTCTGTTTTTCAAATCTTGACGTACCTGTCTCAAAGTTTCCAGATAAAAACTGCTCGACTGTTTGATCTGGAGGAACAAATTCTAAGTTACTACAAGAGGCCAGCCCTCCAAAAGATAAAAGATAATTCCTTTTGTTGGAGGAGGGTCCTCCCTCGCATATGAACCACAAAATCTATGTGTATCAGTTAGGAGAGGCTGTGATAACTCTTTAAAAAAAAACCCACATCCTCGGTGGCTTATAAAACTAACATTAATCTTACTTATGATAAATGTCCATCATAAATCTATCAGGAGTTCTATTCTACCTTTCACCAAGGGCTCAGGCTGAACAGGCTCCATCTATCAGCTTGTGTATTTGCCGAGATGAAAAGTAGTACACATTGTAAATGGTGCCCAGGCTCAACAATTTCAGCAAGAAGTGTACATGTTTTCATCCATATTTTATTCAATGAAGCATAATTAACTTCAGCAGCAATAAATTATGATCCTGTGCCTATGAGAAACAATCACATGCATTTGCTGAATAGCATTAATGACTATAATATTGCATAATAATTATTGTCCTTGGTTTTATCTCTTATAACATTATTTTGACAAAGAAGGGCTCAATTTATTCTATAAAATAAAGTTATTGATGAATTTGCATTCATAGGTTTTGGTTTGGACTCTTCTCCATTGCCAAAGACAATGTAGTCTTTGTTTCTCCTCGTGCAATTATGGGCAAATCACCTTATCCCTAAGAATTTCCATTTCTTCAGAAACAAAGTGAATTTTTAAGATCTTCAATTTTCTTACCAATAAACTCCTAGATGGTCCTAAGGATACTTTCCCTTCTTGATTGACATTTGCTTCATTTTAAAGACAAAATTACAAAAAAATTAAGAAATCTAATGCACAGAAAGGATAGGTGACTTAAAGACTATCACAGTTCATGAGTACCTGTTAGTTATCACTTAAAACCTAGTCATCATTTGTAAATCTAATATTTTATATATTATATTTCAAATACACACACAGAGAGAGAGAGAGAGAGGGAGAGAGAGAGAGAGAGGAGGGAGAGAGAGAGAGAGAGAGAGAGAGAGAGAGAGAGAGAGCAAATGCCCCAAAACAAAGAAATGGCAATAATAATTGCAACCACACAAATAGAATCTGTTTTAACAAGTCCAAATTGTCTATTTTCTTTTACATATCTCCTGTTGCATATCACTTGCTGGGATCATAAAGTTAATGATAGTTGTAGAATTTCTACAAAATGAAATAAATGCATAAAAGCTCTGAAAAATATATCATGTCATAGTCAACAAAGCATCTAAGACATAGTGCATAATATATTTGTCAGCAAAATGCACTTTAATATCTAAAGGAATCTCTACACTTGAAAGGCCAGATGTTCATTGTATTTGATGAGCTACAGAACACTACCTGCACAAAACAACCAGGAATGAAGTGACATTGACGTGGCAAAACCAGACACTTTGCAGTAAATTTATGTTCGGCCATTTCCACCTTCCTTGAGTATTGTGTACAACTTATAAAGAGTTCTAATAAAACAAATCAATAAAATATTTATTAATTGTGTTTGATTTTAAATTATGGTTTTTCTTAACTCATTCCTCCTCTTATCCACTGCTCCTGCCCCAAGATGGGAGACAGCATGTTATAATGCATGCAGCTCAATTTTTATTTTCAATGATGCAAGTAATATAAAATGATTACATTATCCTTATAAAAATAGAAGACTTACAATGATACATTACTTTAAAATTGTCTTTACTACTCCCCTTTGCCTTGCAATATCAATTACTACTATCAGTTTTGCATATATCTCCACAGGCAATTATGTATGTATATTTGCTTGTCTGTGTATAAAATTTAAGTGTGTGCACATTATGTAAGTATAAATATGTCTGTGTATTTATTTGTATGTGTGTAGTTTTAGAATACAGTAAGTTGTAGTGTGTTTATTTTTGTGCTTGTTTCATTATTTCTCAGATACAAAGACCTTTAATATTTTTAAAGTTTAATACTGAGCTAATATTAAGCCAATATTCTCTGACATAACCAAAGCAGTTCTTAAAATATGGGAATAATTTCATCCTTGTATAGTAATTAGCAGTCAGCCCAAGCCCTCCTATCTCCCTCAGGCGACTCTGAAACCCTGTGTTCCAGAAACTAAAAAATCAACATGTGTCCTCCAGAAGGCCTCAGAGCTTGCTCCAGTACCTCAGGCAGTCAACCACTCTACCGAATGGCCAAGGCAGTTGTTAAATATTAGGAACATCACCCTGGATGTATCTGAATAGAATATATCTTTTCACTGTTGGTCACTCTTTCTTCCCTTTTCTTTTTTTTTTTTTTTTTTGAGTTGGAGTCTCACTCTGTCGCCCAGACTGGAGTGCAGTGGCCGCTCCCGGCCACCGCAGCCTCAACCTGCTGGGCTCCGGCGATCCTTCCGCCTCAGCCTTCCAAGGAGCTGGAATTACAGGCATGCACTACCACGCCCAGCTGATTTTTTGATTTCTTGTAGAGATGAGGTCTCGCTGCCCAGGCGGGTCTCGAACCCACAGGCTCAGGCAATCCACTCACCTCAGCCTCCCAAAGGCGTGGGATTACAGGCTGGGCCACCAAGCCCAGCTCCCTTTTCTTATATTAGCATGTTTTAGAACACTTTTCATCTTTTACAAAACTAAAAATTGCAATTATAATTACATTAACATAATGAGAGTGGAATTTTTTTTCTACACTCTTTAATGCCCAAGTTCCAGGATACAGTGAATTCAATTATAGTTGATTGAATTAATATTCTTATGTTTTTACCAACATTGAAAATCTTTATAAGTTTTGTTAGTAAGATGAAATAAAAATATATAGTTTTTGTCAATTAGCATTTTCCAAGCTATAATTAAAATTGAACACTGTATTGTCAAAAGTTTTATATATATAATTCTTCCATAAATTTTTAGATTATATATTTTGTCAGTGTAGGTGACTTTTTTTTATTTTCCATTAAATTTATTTTTAGAGTGATTTACTTTTCTGAAGGCTATTTTGCAACCAAAACAAACTACTACCTTCTTTTATTTGAGAGTAATTTCCATATTTAATTTTATTTTCTTTATAATCTGAGGGTTTTTTTTTAATTTACACTATTTTAAATGTTTCCTCTGTTTCCTTTGATTACCAGTTTTGTTCTACTGCAATAAGAAAAAAGAGTCTACATAAAAAAATTTTTTTTTGACATTTATTTTTAACTTTAATAAAAGTTAGTTATAATAGACAGGCTTGTAGGTTTATACTATCCTACTTTATAACTCCAGGTCTTCAGTGACTTTAAATACAGAAATTCTTTCTCACCCTTCTTGCTCTACTTGGGTTAATTTGGAGGCTTACTTCCACATACTCACTCAGGGCCTCAAATTTTTGACAACTCCAAGACATACAGTTGCACCACAAGCAACATATAACTTTCATCAAACGGGGGAAGATAATTTCAATGCTTGACCTGGCAGGCAACCACATATATTTTTTTCACATACAGGTCATTGAGGAGAACTAGTCACATGCCATGCCTCCCTGAAAAGATGGAAAATATGAGTGATCAGATGTGATATTCGGTAGGTACATTTCATTCCTAAGTTCTCTTTAAGTCCCTAATCATTTTTTTTTCTTTTGCTTCTGTCTTTCCTCAAATAACACATAATCAAACTCTCCTTAAAAGAGCAAAACACAAACATCATCCATTCTGATATGTGGTAGCCACTTGCTTTATTCTGGAAATGTCTCCTCTATCTTACCTGTTCAGATGAGTAGATAAGATAGGTTAGTTGCAATAAATTTTTCTTGGTGGAAAGGCAAAGCAGGCGATAGTAGAATTTCTGAAATTGTAAGAGTTGATATTGTGAACTTCTTTTCCTTAAAATAATGTTTCCTAAGTATGCATTGATTGTGCTCTCCACAGAGACTTCTTTGTCCATTTTTCACCATTGCCTGACTCTACAGTCTTATAGGCTGTTATGAGCCGATGTTTGTGCTCTCCCAAAATTCATATGTTGAAGTTTTACTCCTAGTGTGGTTGTTTTGTAAATGGAGACTCTAAAGAAGTAATTAAGTTTAAATTAGGTCATAAGTGTAAGGGCCTGAGCCAATAGAATTAGTATCCTTATAAGAAGAGACACCAAAGATCTATTCTCTCTCTCTCTTTCTCTCGCTCTCTCTCTCTCTCTCTCTCTCTCTCTCTCTCTATCTATCTCTCTCTCTGTGTCCATACACACTCAGTGAGAAAAGGCCATGTGAGGAAGAACCCAAGGACTGTTTACTTTCAAGGAGTCACAGCCTTTGTAAGCCTAGTCTTACAATTTCTTTAGCTGCATAGAAGTCTCTATTCATATCTGTTTACATTCATCAATTTCATGTGTCAGTTATTTTTGAAAAATAGTTTCTAAATCTGCTATTTTTTTCTTTTTTGGCAAAGCGTCTTTTTATCATACTTCTCTGGAAATAGATATACCTTAAATTTGACTTGTGTTTTTGAACTCTTTATGCACTGACCAATATTACCAGTTGTCAAGCTATTATTTTTTAATATATTTACTTGAACCATCTTAGTGAAGTGAGAGGTTTTAACAACAGGAAAGGCAGCCACTTTCTGAATCTGATTTTTGCTTCAAGACTATGTTTGAAATGATTTTTTGCTTATATGTTTTCATGTTTTTTGTCTTCTATATTAGGTAAAAAACAGTTTTACTCAAACTTTTGAAGACCAAGAACTAAACAAATGCTTAATATGCTTTATTTTGGCTTGAAAACAGTTTATTTTTTTCTGAGCTCATCACTTTCATGTAATACCTGGTCAAACTCAGTCAATCATGGCCAATGCACAATATTGGAATTCAGTATTCAATTATGACGTATTTTCCTCAGGAGCTGAAAATTCATTAGACATATAATCTGGCTTTCAAGTTAGGAGAGATGAGAGTTTTACTAAATGTGCTACATTGCATGACATGGAATGTTACTTTCTATTCTCAAGAATCATTTGATTAATTGATCACAACTTGATTCTTTAAATAATGCCATCTATTTTAGGGTTCTGATACTGCAACTTCACTTTCCACTATGACAATACCACTATCCCTGTTAATTGAGATAGAATAGGGTAGAATATGATAAAGTAGGGCAGATAATACTATAGCAATAACACCTAAGTTTCATTGGCTTTAAACAACATGCATATACCTGGTTCTAATGGCATGCACAATAGAGGTTCTACTTCATCTGGAGGTGGAATTTATTTCTCTACTCTTTGAATTTAGTCTTGGCCCTCACCTAACTTTACCAATGGGAGATAGTAAATGTGGTACAGAGACTTGAAAAGACTAGCACACTGTAGCTTGACCTTGCTTGCTACACTTGAAAACCATGAAAGAACCAGATGAATAAGCTTATAATATTCTACTAGAAGATGAGAAAGAAAGCTAAGACACAATTTTCTAATATCCAGAGATGTGAGAGTCCAACTTAGATCACACACCAACTTTCCAACTGTCTATAAACGCATGAGAGTCAAATAGAAATTATTTAAACTTGCTCAAACCAGTAGAACTACTCAGCCACTGAAAGAATCATGAGATAGATGAAATAATTTGATTTTTAAGTGAAGAAATTTCTTAAGTCAAATACATATTCATAGTATTCAACTTTAAGTGGATTTTTTGCTCCCCAGCAAAAGTAAATGGATACGTGAACTGTTACCTAGAAGTGGGGCACTATTATAGCAAAAATCTAAAACATGTTACATTAGTCTCAGGTAGCAGGGTTGAAGTCCGTAAAAGCAGCAAGGAAACTCTTAATGGATTTTGAAAAAGTGTTTAAAAAAATACTACATTAAGTTTGAAAAAAGGCTATCTATATTATATAGTGATGAAAAAATCATTAAAATGGATGATTTCGATGACCTGAAATAGAGAAATGTGCCCAAAGAACTTGTGGATTTAGCCAAATACATGACTAGAAACTAAATACAATAAATTTACAATTATTTATATCTTTGAATCAACAATATTTCTATTTTTTTTTTTCCCCAACAGTCTCCCTTATTCTCTCTAGATCTTCGACCCTTTTCTCTGGGAGACTGAGCCATGTGGACTACATTATTAGACTACATTGCTCCTTGACTTTTTATGGTTCAAAAATTTAGAAATACGAGATAGGAGAACAATTGAACTTAGTGTATTCAATATGATAACAACTTTCCTGTTAAGACACTGGCTGACAGACAAAGCTCCTCTAGCAAATATCCTAATTCCTGTTATGCTTACAGCTGCAGCTCCCTCTCCTGTTTTTTTTTCTTCTCTCTAATTCTCCCTTTGGACCCCAGGTAGTAATAGTTTTGCACTATTGCTAGCCCAGGAGTGCTTTATACCTCTTGATGGATTTCTTTTAAACCTTCCTAAATTTCTTAATGGGACCCTGAATAGAACAGCAATTGAAAGATTATTATTTTCATTCATATTATGAATAAGAAAAACAGAATTAATAAGTCTATAAAGATTATGAATAACTTTTACAGTTCTTAATTTTTATGCCTTCTTGACTTCTTTGCATTTAGTATTGTAAAGACAGATTTATGGTGAGGAACACTATCTACTTTTTTTATAACTAAAGGGAAAGAGGATATATTTTCTCTCCACATGGCAATGAATTTTTAAGTAAATTGTTAGCACAATCTGAAATTTTTAATGCTTAATGATTTAATTTAATAATTAGCACACAGAGAGAAAAGGCTGTGGCTGACCTGAGAAATGTAAAACAGATTATATAGAAAGTAAAGAATGGGATTATTATCAGATAGAACATTGGATGGCATGACCTGTTTTCATTTATGTACCATTGGTACATAATTTCTAATTTACAAATTTCTAAACAAACAAAACTAAATATAATGTTTAAGAAAAAATGTATTTGTGAGAAAAATAGTAGGAAAAACAAAGGATTAAATCAAAAAATATCAAATTAATTTCTCTGTAGGAGAGAGGGGGTGTGACTGGGAAGGATTACATGCTTGCAACTATAAATAAATAAATAAATACACACACACACACACACACACACACACACACACACACACACACACACTCTTTGGTATGTATGAATAAGAAGAATAGATTTAATCATGTAGTACAGAATAATACTGGAAATACATATTACCTTATATTCATTTTATAATTTATGTTGAATACAGTGAACCAAAGTTTTGGTTTGAATTGAACATAGAATAAGTCATTTTTTAGGGAAACTTGGGTGAAATTCTATTATTTAGTGATGAATTCTAATCACATATAAATAACCATAATACTTCATTGTAAAGAATAATTAAAAACAAAAGTTTTAAATTAAGCTATGAAAAACATGTATAAAGAATGGAAAATGCAACAAACATCTAGAAATAAAAATGGCTTTAAGAAGACTGTTTCTGGTGATATCAACCAGTCCTTTTCCCTTTTTATGTGTGGGCTAACCAAAAATGTTATAAACCATCAATTCTGAGGATTTCAGCCAAGATACTTACCATAAACACGAAATGCACTAGTTAAGACAACATTATTTTGTTAAAATGAATTTAGTCTTTTCTTACTAAACATAATTCTGTCTTTGATTTAATATTTTCACTTTGTTTCATTCTTAACATACATTTTGAACTTTTTGCAAATGTCATTGGCTTTATATGTCATTTATAAACTAAATGATCCAAAATGTATATATTTGTCAGTTTTCTTGAACTTCAGACTTTAATGTTCAACTGTATGCTTGGAATCTCGACTCAGATACTTAACAGATGTTAAAACTCACAAGTGCAAAACTGAACTCTTGATCTTACCACCTTTCAAACCTGTTACATGCACAGTTGATGGGGAGCCCATTCTTTCATTTGCTCAGACAAAAAACTTTAGAGGTATCTTTGATTTTCTTTCTCTCACACCCCACATCCAGTTCATCAGGACACATCCTGTTGCTCCAAATTGCAACATGATCACTACCTTCCTTCCACCCACTCTTGATTCATCAGCATGCATACAGAATCTGACCACTTTTTTTCATTATCAATACCATAATCCTGATCTTAGTCACCATTTACTCTGCCCTGGACCACTGCAATACTGCAATATCTACCAAACAGCGATATCTTTGTTGTTAATCCTTGCTCAACTATATATATATAGTTGAGCAAGGATTATATATATTTATTTTATTTTATTTCATTTTTTATAATAAAGTTGAGCCAGGCTCTGTGGCTCAGCCTGTAATCCCAGCACTTTGGGAGGCTGAGGTGAGTGGATTGCCTGAGCCTGTGGATTCGAGACCCGCCTGGACAACTTGGCAAGACCTCAGCTCTACAATAAATCAAAAAAATTAGCCGGGTGTGGTAGGGCGCCTGTAGTTCCAGCTACTTGGAAGGCTGAGGTGGAAGCATCGCTGAAACCCAGCAGGTTCAGGCTACAATGACTGGAAGCGGCCACTGCACTCCAGTCTGGGACAGAGAGAGACTCCAACTCTAAAAATTATATAATAATAATAAAGTTGGGTACAATTCAAGGTTAAGTATACAAATGGTCATTGTACAAGTAAAGGTTGGGTCTCACTTTGGTCTTCACTTTCCTTGGTTTGAGATCAGGTACCCTTATTGATGATGTGTCCCCACCCCCACCCCCTGGCAGTTTTCCACTACTGTGAATCCTTCTCTTATAGTATTATGACAATTTTTCAGGATCTGCTTATAAGTGAGAACATGTGGTACTCAGATCTTTGTTTCTGTGATAGATCACTGAGTATTATAGAATCTAAGTCCACCCAAGTTACAGTGACGTTCATAATTTTGTTCTTCTTTATGACCACATAATATTCCATCGTGTATATGTACCACATTTTAAAAATACAGTTCAGTTTTGATGAGCAACACAGTTGGTTCCATGTTTTTGTTATTGTGAATAATGCTGAAATAAACACGCATGTGCAGTTATCTTTCTCATAGAGTGATCTGAGTTCCTTCATGTGTATTTCCAGAAGGGGAATTGCTGGGCCATATGAGAGGTCAGTTTTTATATCTTTTAGGAATCACCACACTGTTTTCCACAGAGGTGGTACTAGTTTACACTCCCACCAACAGTGTAGTAGTGTTCCCTTTTCCCCCGATCTTCTCCAGAATCTGTTGGGTTTTGAGTTATTGATGATGGTCATACTGACTGTAGTTAGGTGGTATCTCATGTGGTTTTAATTTGCACTTCTTTGATGATGAGTGAGGCTGAGCATTTTTTCATGTATCTGTTGGCTGCTCATATGTCTTCTTTTGAGAATTGTCTATTCAACAGAGCTGTTTGGCTTTTCTTTTTGGCATGTTTGAGTTTCATGTAGAAGCTAGATATTAAAACTTTGTCAAGTACAGAGTTGGCAAAACCTCTTTTTTCCCCCATTTTGTGGGCTGCCTCCCCACTCTTATGATGGTTTTTTTGCTTTGCAGAAGTTTATCAATTTGATGAGGTCCCACTTGTCTATCTTACATCTTAGGGCATGGGCATTTGGGGTTTTGATCAGAAACGTTGCCAGTTCCAATTTCCGTAAAGCTATCTCCTGCATTTTATAAGGTTCTTATAGTTTGAAGTTTTTCATATAGGACTTTGATCCATTTAGAGTTCATTTTTCTATATGGTGATCGGTGGTGGTCTTGTTTTAATCTTCTGCATGTGATCAGCCAGATATCCCAGCACCATTTATGAAATAGGTTCTCCTCTCCCCAGTCGTTGGTGGTGGAGGCTTTTTTGAAGATGAGTTGGTTGAGAAATTGAGGTTTTGCTTCTGGAATTTCTATCCTGTTCCATTAGTCTAGACTACCTGACTGTTTTGATATTGTAGCCTTATAATAAAGTGTAAAGTCTGGGAGTGTGATATCTCCCACTTTGTTTATTTTGCTGAGAATTGTTTGGGCTATTTCGTGGTCATTTATGTTTCCATACAAATTTCTGTACTGTCATTTCCAAGTCTGAGAAGAATGATGCTGGTAATTTAATGGGTATTGTGTTAAATCCGTAGATTGCCTTGGGTAGGATAGACATTCTAACAAGTTGATTCTTCCAATCCATGAGCATGGAATGGTTTTCCATTTGTTTGTGTCATTTTTGATTTCTTTGAGCAGTGTTTTGTAGTTTTCATAGTAAAGTTTTTTCACTTCTCTAGTTAGGAAGATGCTGAGGTATTTCATCTTTTTTGTGGCTATTGCGAATGGGATTGTGCTTTTTATTTGGTTCTCTGCCTGTTTTTTGTTGGTGTATAAGAATGCAACTGCCTTTTGCACACTGATTTCATACCCTGAGACACTGCCAAAGTCCTTTAATAGTACAAGAAATTTTTTGACAATTTCTCTTGGATATTCTAGGTATAGAATCATATCTTCAACAAATAGGAATAACTTAACTTCTTCTTTTCCTATTTGGATACTCCTGATTTCCTTCCTTTGTCTGATTGCTCTAACTAGGACTTCCAACACTATGTTGAACAGGAGGAGTGAATGTGAACAGCCTTATCTTGTTCTTATTTTCAGGGGAAATGCTTCTATTTTTTTTTCCATTTAGAAGTATGTTGGCTGTGAGTTTATTGTAGATTGTTTTTACTATTCTGAGGTATATTGCCTAGGTGTTCAAGGATTTTTATCAAGAAGTGATGCTGGATTTTATCAAAAGTTTTTTCTGCATCTAATTATATAATCATGTGATACCTATTTTTACATCTGTTGATGTATTTCATTACATTTATGGGCTTGTGGATGTTGAACCATCCCTGCGTCCTGGGGATGAAGTCTACTTGGTCATGGTGGATGGTTTTTGAGATGTGTTGTTGGATCTGATGTACCAGAATTTTATTGAGTATTTTTGCATCTATGTTAATTAGGGATATTGGCCTGAAGTTCTCTTTCTTTGTTGGACTTTACCTGGTTTGGATATCAGAGTGATGCTAGCTTCATAAAATGATTAGGGGAGAGTATTGTCATTCTCAATTGCTTGGAATACTTTCAGTAGGGGATCAGATCTTCCCTGTCTGTTTTGAAGAGCACCACTGAAAAGACATCTGGCGCAGAGCTTTTTTGTAGGTAATTTTCCTATGATGAAGTCTATTTCCTGGGTTGTTACTGGTCTATTTAATGTCTCAATTTCTTATTGTTTCTACCTTGGGAGGTTGTGTGATGTCAGAAAGTCTTCCATTTCATTTAGGTTTTCAAGTTTGTTTCCACACAGGTGTACATAGAAATTTTTAATAATTTTTTGTATTTTGGGTGGAAGTCCATTGTGATTTGATCTTTTGCATTTCTGATAGTTTATTTGGGCTTTGTCTCTCTTTTTCTTGGCCAATCTGGCTAGGGGTTCATCAATCTTATGTATCTTTTCAAAGAACTAACTTTTTGTTTTGTTGATTTTTTTCTATTAAATTTTTGTCTTCTATGTCCTTTATTTGGGCTTTTACTTTGGTGAGCTGAATTCTTCTGCTGAAGTTAGGGTTTTGGTGATCTTGTCTTTCCAGTTCCCTTAGGGGATTTTTTAGGTTAAATTGTGAGCTTTCCATTTTCTTGATGTGTGTTCGTAAATAAATGAATTCCCTTCTCAGTTCTGTTTTCATAGCATCCCAGAGGATTTGATAAGATATATCTTTATTTTCATTTGTTGTCAGAAATCTTTTCATTTCTGCTTTAATTTGCATGAGTTGGTTCAAAATCATGCTGTTTAGTGTCTATGTCTTTGTGGACTTTGAGGTAGCTTTGTTGGTGTTGATATTTATTTTTATTCCACTGTGATCTGAGAAGGGGCATAGCAGTGTTTCAGTCTTATGAAATTTGTTTATGCTTGATTTATGGCCGAGGATGTGGTCAATCTTTGAGTACATTGCATGTGGTGATGAGTAGAATGTATATTCTGTGGTTGTTGGGTGGAGTATTCTGTAGATATCTATTAAGTCCATTTGATCAAGCATCAAGCTGAAGTTCTGGATCTCCTTGATTTTTTTGCTTCAATGATCTATATAGGGTTAATAGTTGATTATTTAAGACTCCAACTATATGGTGTTGGAGTCAATATATTTTTTGTTGTTGTTTACCTAGAAGCTGCTTTATAAGGTTGGTGCTCTTATGTTGGGTGCATATATGTTTAGCATGGATATTTCTTGTTAAGGGATTGAACCTTTCATCAGTATATAGTGACCTTCTGCATCTTTTTAAATTTGTGATAGTTTAAAGGATATTTTTTCTGATTTAAGATCACAACTCCTGCTTTCTTTGGGATTCATTCTCCTGAAAATTAATTTTCTGTCCTTTTACTTCTGAGTTTGTGAGTGTCCATTCTGGTGTTATGAGTCTCCTGAAGACAGCATACTGTTGCATCATGCTTCTTATTCAGTTTGCCATTCTATTTCTTTTCAGTGGTGCATTTAGTGCATTCACATTCAGCACAATTATTGAAATGTGAGTGTTTACACCTGTCATAAGCTTCTTATAAGGTTTGTTGCTGTTTGTTTGCTTATTTGTCTGTTAGTTTTCTTTTGATCTGGGAGTTGATATATGTCTGTGTTTTAAATCTTTTTCCTACATTCTTGTTCTTTTCTTTCTTTCTTTCTTTCTTTCTTTTTTTTTTCTTCTGTATCTAATATTTTCTTAAGCATTTCTTGTAGAGATTGTCTGGAGGTGGCATAAACTCTTAGGGATTGAATATCTAGAAAGGATTTTAATTCCCCATTGTTGATGAAGATTAGCTTAGCTAGGAAGGAAATTCTTGGTTGGAATTGTTTATCTTTGAGAACTTTAAAGATTGGACTCCAGTTTCTTCAAGCTTGTAGTGTTTCTGTAAATAAGTCTGTTGTTATTCTAAATGGTCTTCCTCAGTAAGTAGTCTGACCTTTTTCTCTTGCTGCCTTTAGGATTTTTTCTTTTACACCTACTTTGTGAAGGCAAATTACTATGTGTCTGGGAGATGGTTTTCTCATTAGATGCCTTGCAGGAGATCTCTGAATCTCTTGTGTTTGAATGGTCACATCTCAAATGAGATGAGGGACATTTTCTTGGATAATTTCAAGGAATATTTGTTCCAGGGTGGTCTCTGCTTCTCTATCTGCCTCAGGAATGCCAATTAATCATAAGTTTGGTCTCTTGATATAATCGCACATCTCTTAGAGAATTTGTTCCATCTTCTTAAGCTTCTTTTTTATGTTTTTATCAGTTTGAGTTAGTTCCATAGCTTGGTCCTCAAGGTCTGACACTGTTTCTGCTGGTTGGTTAATTCTGCTTTTCATGCTTGCCAGTTTGGCATTTGTTTATTGTATTCTTTACTGCCACCATCTCAGTTATCAACTCCTTTTCTCTTTCCTCTTGTGTCTCCTCATTTCTATTCATTCTTTCTACTAATATCTTGATGTCTGAGTTTGTGGTTGGAGACCAGTCATTCTAGGGACCCTTCATTGTTTGAGTTCTAAAGTCTGTATTCTCAGGCTCTGTCTTCCCAGGAATCTGAATTCTTCCTTTGATTTTCCTTCATTTGTGATGGCTTTCGTCCTCCTTTCCCCTCACCTCTTTAATTGCATTGCTCAATGATGGGGGGATAGCATTCACTTCTGTTTGCTTAATCCCCAATTCTTCCTTATGTAGATGCTCTGGCTTTGTTCAATTTTGAAGCCAGACCTGGGATAAGGGGGCTATGTTTTTTATAGTTTTGAGGTTTGATCGAGGTGCAATGAGGGGAGCAGTGGTTCAGAAGCTATCTGCAGATCACAGTATCCATTGGCAGGTGTGTGGGCCTCCTGGAGGAGAAGAAGGAAAACAGACAGACACACCAGCTAACAAATAAACAAAGAAACAAAAGCACAGTGCTCATGTGGCTCAGCCTATAATCCCACGCCTTTGGGAGGCTGAGGTGAGTGGATTGCCTGAGCCCACGGGTTCGAGACCCGCCTGGGCAGCGAGACCTCA
>NW_007171569.1:221987-272557 GCF_000164805.1 Carlito syrichta | reverse complement strand
TGCACTCCAGTCTGGGCGACAGAGTGAGACTCCAACTCAAAAAAAAAAAAGAAGAAAAAACATACAAACATAGGCACATAACATATTTAAATATATTAGTCAAATAAATGGATAAATGAATAAATGAACATTTACAACAAAAACAATCCTGATGATGCACTCATCCTCAAAAATACTCATATGCAAACAGAAAGACTAAAAAACAACAAAAAAATGACAAAAACAAAACAAGTACAAAAACATAAACCAAGAAAAGAAAGAAAATATAAAAAGTTCACTCTCTGACCATTTCTGGAACTTCAGGTTCCTTTCCCAAGCACCACCACTGCTTTTGGCTACTACTTCAGTAGGAAGCAGGCTCTGGTCTCCAGGCCCTCCCCTCTGCTCTTGGTGCAGGCTGATCAGGTTGCTCTTAGCGTGGGTCAGACATCCCATGGACTTCTGTGAGAGAAGGGTGAGTCAGATCTGGACTCACCCAACTTGTCCACTGCTGCTGCTGCTGCCAAGTCCCCCACTCAGATCAGATGCATCCCTTCCTGGTCTAGCATGGAGGTGGGGTATCTGTTTTTCAGTGTCCTCTTCTGAAGTTTCCTCTCAGTCAGCAAAGATCATCCTAGAGGGGTGTGGAGATCACCTCCAGGTCTCAGGTTGGAGGCTGAACAGAGCTGGGTCAGCCAACACAGGGCTCTGCCTGTCCCAGGACAGAGAAAATGGTGGCGAGTAGTGTCTCCTTGCTTCCAATGGGGTTCAGCTCTAGATTTCCTCCCTGTGCCTTCTCCATTGCTAGTGTCTGACCTGCTGCTGCAGGTGGTGGTGTGGGCTGGGTGCCAGGCACTGAGCCTGACCTCCGCTGCCTCCTCCAGAGAGACCCTGGAGAATGGCTGATGAACCTGCACACATCCGGGGTCTCTCATTTCAAGGTAATAGTGGATTGCAGTCACCTCCAGAGGGGAGCCCTGGGTACTTGATCCCAAATCTCCCCAGAAACGGACTTTCACTCACTCAGTTGCACTCACCCACTGATGCAGACTGTCTTTATGGACACTCACCCCTGCAGAAACTTTCATACTCCCACCAGTTCTGTTGCCATCTTCATCTCATATTGCTATTTTCTGTAATCATGTATGTTAAGTCGTGTCTTTCTGCTTAAAGTCCTAAAGCAATTTCTTCTTTTCCTAGGCGTAAAAGTCAAACTTTTTTTTGTTTCTCATTCTTTTCAATCCACAAGAATCTTTTGGCTGTTTTTGACCAACTTAGGTGCATTCCCATCTTAGGAAACTTGCATTGGATGGAAAACTCTTCTCTCACATATTTACCTTCCTAATTCTCTCACCTTTTCAAGTTTGCTCAAATGACACCACCACATTGAGGATTATCTACTCCAAATTGCAACTTATCATCGTCTTCCTTCCATGCACTCTTGATTGCTGCTCTGTGTATATGTTTCTGTGTGTGTATTTATTAATAAACTTAATTTTTTCAATAGTACTTGTATACATAGTGTCCGGCACATAATATATTTAAATATATTAGTCAAATACATGGATAAATGAATAAATGGACATTTATAACTAGTGAATTTTAAAATTAGCCGGGATATAAATATAGTAAAACACATAATTGGCAAAGACTCTAATTTAAGTTCTTATTTCAGAGGATTAAGTTATTTCAAGCTCATCCTCTTTAGTTCTACTTAAATTATTATAATAACATTTTAGCCTCCTTTTTTCTCAAGCAAATCCCATTTCATTTATATTTTAAATGCCAAATTTATTTTTCTAGTTCTTACTAGTATAACACAAATAAAGGTAATTTACATGAAAAAAATGCAGGACCATAAGATAAACCCTTTTAATGAGATTATTTTATAGTATTTACATATAATTTAACTACAGATAAAGTTATATGTAAACTAGCATCTTGCTACTTGTTTTATATTTATGCTGTTTGGTTTTTTTTTGTTCTTTTACTCAATAGCTATTTTTTATGTTTATGTGAAAATATAATTTTTACAATAGATAAAAATATTTTATTGCTACATATAGGACTAGTATAATGGGACCAAAATAATTAATCCTATTTAGGTTAAAAAGATTATACTTTATCTCATTACACATAATGAGGAAAGTACTTTCATCTAGCGCCCAAGCCAGTTTTGATTTTGTGTTCACAGAATTTGCTTTGCCCTATTAAGTTTATGCAAGTTATTACATTTAAAAGTTGTAAAATTAACTTTTCATATTTGACTAAAATGTAATTTGACAATATTGTGATTCTTTTTCTAGAGATTAAGTAAAATAACATGTTACACTGTTGAGCACACGATCTGGTAACTAAAAATGGTCTTTTCTGCCCCACTCAATTAGCAGCAGAAGTTTTGGATAAAGAAACAGGAAATTTCTCTCATACATTAAGGTCACTGGAGACATAATTGGCTACAATGAGTCACATGAAACTAGGCAGAATGATAGTAAAAAAGACTAAATTTAAATGCACAGATGTATCCAAATAAGATTTAATCAGCATAATTTTGCATTCATTATATCTTTGCTTTGAGTCAATAATAGAAAGAAATGGGATTTAAATTTTTGAAGCTAAATATATAGAAATTTTGCATGCTTTTGAAATGAAATCTATCTAAGAGTACAAATTTTTATCTTTTGCTTTTCCTGAATTTACTGAAACATTCTTATTTCGAATACAATATGCTAAAAATGACAGGATTATGACAGATAATAATTAAGGTATAAATTTTAAGATGATATAATATACTTTCATGTTTTGTCTTAAATTTACTAAAATTTCATCACTCTGATAGCTGCAGATAACTTTACTGTAATTTCTATATATTATGTTTCACAATAAGAAACTGACATTGAAGTGTTTTATTCAATTGGCAGTACAGTGTAAGCTGTGATGAATATTATTCTTTTAATAAATAACTGGGTAGTGTTGGGGACACAGGGATGGACAGGTGTCATTACCTTTTCTCACCCCATCATAAGAGTTATGGCCAACACTCATATCAAAAGACAGGTTAGTAAGAGAAAAGCATAACATGCATTTAGTTAAAGTTTTACATGATTCAGGAGTCTTCAGAAATAAAGACCTTAAAAATCAAGGAAATTTCTCTCTTTTTATGTTTAAGTGCAATGAAGAGTGAACCACGTGGTAGAAATGTGATTACACAAAAGTTATGACCTTATAGTAATAGACTGAGTGGACACAACAAAGCCTATTTGTTCATATTCACCTTAACTTTTCTCTGTAGCATTCATTTCCTCAAGTGTCAGTCAGGCCCACGCTGGGATGAAGGCTTTTCAGAGAGAAAAGAGAAAACGAAGCATGACCTTTCCAGATTTTATGGCTTATTTGGGGGAGCAGAGCTCTAGTTTCTATGAACTGTATGGGGAAGAAGAATTCTAGCTTCTATGACACACTTTGAAGAAGAAAGAGAGGTGAGAGACAGGTTTGGAGAAGGTAAGAGAGATCTTGCAATGTCCTTCATTCCCCAGTATCCAGCATGTCAAACTGCCATAATTTGAGTATCATGGTCTGAGTCTCAAGAAGAATCAGAAAATACTACCCTAAAATATGACTGTAGAAAACCAGAATATGCCACCCAGAAATTTATTTATTTGGTAAATTTTGAGCAGATTATATTTTAAAAGCACAGACACAGGAGTAGCTCTAAAAACCTACACTTTTGTAAAAGAAATTTACATCTATAAAGGAAATATTTACTGATAAGAGCTATATGTACAAGAAAGATAGTTGCTCCTAGACAACTCTTGTCACCTGAGATACTTTTATCTGATCCAGATAAAGGCAACTTTCATTCATTATACATTTTCTCTCTTCATTCTCCAATAATTTGTCTGCACCAGGAGCCTTAAGTTCTTTTTTGTCCCTGGACCTCTAAATGCTACATAACTTTCAATTATCTGACCCATTTTCAAGTTTCATATTTTTGTGGGACTCCTGTATGTGAGCACATAATTAAAATGTTTTTTCTCCTGTTAATCTCTTTTATGTCAATTTCATTTATAGTCAAGTCAAAGAACTTAAGAGGCTGAATGGAAGCCATTTTTCCACCTCTATAGTAGAAATGATGAATAGATGGATGGATGAATGAATCAATGAATGGATGGCTGAATAAAAAGATAGATGATGATGATGATGATGATAGATAGAAGATAGATATTTGAAGTTTAAATGGTAAATTACACATAAAATATAGATAAATTCCAATAAGTTGAGAAAAGTGAAGTTGGATATCAAGAAGATATTCTGATCCTTTATGTGATTATGGGGAGGAGACCCACTGAGTTAGTTAACACCACTCAAGCTGAATTAAGCTTTGACTCTGGAAAAATTATTTTACCTCTTACTAATGACTATAGAGTATGAAGAATATTACTGAGAAATGGGTATGGGGAGGGGATGGGAAAGGTTTTCTCTTTTGTACATCAAAGCAAATCTTTGTAAAGAATATTTATCTTGTCTTTTTTTGCTAAAGGCTTTTTCCCCCTCCACCAAGGCTTAAATGCTTTCTGCATCTCTGTGAGAACACTTTTGACCAGCACCAAATCAACATAAACTACTAAACTGCTTATAGGTATTTTAGAACTGTTATTATGTAGGAAATTAAAGTGGATAATTTCTACTTCGAAGAAAAAAATAACTTGTTATAAAAGAAGCTGACAACTTTTAAAGGTTATCTATAAATTGAACTTTCAAATATCCAAAAATATCATTTCTCCTTTAGAGTATTATCTCCAGTCTTTAATCATATGTGGCATATTCTCTTTAGGACACCACTCACATAATCAAGGTTGTTTTAATAAAAAACTTATAGGTGACAAAATATAATTTCTTCTTGGTATACAAACACAGGAATGTTAACAGAGAAAGAATGTGGCCATTTTTCTTTGTGGATCATCTGTGTTACACCTTGCTGAACAAGCAGAGAGGAAAAATAGATAGTTGAATAAAACTATAAAAGACTTGTGGTTCCATGGATTTGTCAAATAAATGTATAGGAAGTCATTGGTTTAGACTGCGCTCCTGCACTAGACCCAACAGAATAAACACAAATAAAGAAGTTCTATGCCACCAAACCAATACTAAATTGTTTATCTAAGCTCCTTGAAAACAAGAAAAAAGAGTGATAATAACCAAATCCCTAAACAGGCCATTTTTAGCAGGCATGATAACAAAGTGCTCTCTGCTTTAACCTTTACAAAGAAAGTAACTTGTAAATGATCAATCTATCACTTGTTCTGTGTCTCCTTTCTTGAGACATTTTCTGTTTATAAAGTCAATCTTTCCTGCTCAGTTCAATAGAACTCATTCTTTTTTATATAATGAAATGTTGCTCAATTCTAACATTGCAAATAAAATCAAAATCTTTAAACTAAATCTGTCATAATATTGCCTTTTGAAGTTGTGCCTTCAGAGGAGTGCTGAGCCACAGTTACAATGGCAGGGCAGCTGAGCAGTGTCAGGAGATCCTACCTGGTAGGGAGCAGTTGGCGCATGTTTTATAGTGTTGGTCCCATTAGGCATGAAGTAGCCCATTTCTTTTCTCCTTTTCTAATCTGAGGGTGTCAGGGATGAAGACAGTGGTGTTAGTATGGAGCCTGGATGTGTCCTCCCTCCCCATTCCCACTTTGAGCCACCTGTGGGAGGGGAAGAGGTAGCAGCAACTACAGTGGCTGGGAGGAGCCTGGCCAGCACACTGCCAAATTGTTCATTCTTTTTCCCACCTGGATGAGGGCCTCTCTGACTCCCTCAGCTATGGGTAGCTGAGGCCCCTCCTGGCTTAGAGTCATGAAGATGTCCTATCTTTACCAGCACGTGGGCATCAGAAGTAGTGGTAGCAGCAGTGGTTGGGAGAAGCCTGAGTTGAATGTCACTGAAGTGTTCAGGTAGAGGTAGGATGACTTTTTTCTGCCTGGATGGTGGCCTTTCTCTCCCTTAGCCACAGAGAGTAGGGACCCTGTCTGGCTGGGAGTTTCAGAGGTTCTCCACCTTCTTGTTCCCTCCCTGTCCCATGAGAGGGGCAAAGACTGTGATGGTGGGGACTGTCAGAGGTTCATCCACTACCTCAACTAACTAATGGCCTCCTGGAATCAATCCATGGTTGCAATCCCCAACTGAGTTCAAGGAAGGTATAGCTAGAGGCTGTATTTGATGTAGGAGAAATGGTCCTGGGGGATAGAAGGAACAACAGAAGAAGGAGGTGTGTCCATGTGGTCAATTCCACAGCAGTGGAACATGTACTGTGGTATCTGGTTTTGGTGGGGTGGCAACAGCCGGCACTGAAACACACAGGGAACAAGAGACTCTTGAGCATCACATGGACATGAGTAGTTCCTATATCCAAACACTGGATGGCTTCTTGTATTCAGTCCCAGTGGGGGAGTATAAGGAGGCCTCTCCAATGACTAGGGTTTGCAGAGGCCCACGGGAGATGTGTGAAAACCTCAGGGAATTATTTTAGTCACTCACCCCTTCCTTTTTAGGAAATTCTCTTCTGGTTCCACACCTGGGCCAAGTACATAGGAGGTTGTGGATTGGCTTGGTCTTCTTTGCTCTCAGTGGTTCCAGATGCTTTTCTGATGATCTTCAGTGTGGAGTTCCAGATTGGCTCCTTAAGTGCTAATATTTACTTACTATTTTAAATCCTCTCCATGAGAGAGGCACTCACTAGCTGCTTCCTTTGGCTATCTTGGATCCTTTTTTTCATATGTTGCAATTAATAATTAATTCATTTGGTTGAGCCTTTATACTTGACGCAAATCACTAAAACAAAACAAAGAGAGAAATACTATAGAAGATGTTGGCAAGTGTAGGAGAGAAAAAATAATTTTCTCTTTATCCTAATTCTAAACTTGGTCTTCCCTAAACAAAAGACAGATTATTAAGAGAAAAACAAAACAGTTTATTAACCTGTAAACCTCACATATTCTTCGGAGAAAATCTAAGTAAATGAGTACAGTTTAAGATGAGATCCTTAAGAAGGCCTTCAAACGTTTGCTTAAATGCCATCATTCTCAGAAACAAATAGCATGAGAAAAACTTCAGTTAAGATGAGATAACCAGAAAAGATATCTTAAACAAGGTAAGGTTTATTATGCAGAAATAAGTCTGCATGATAATGCATAATGATGCATTCTCCATTTAGCTATTTCTCTTTTCCTGGTACAGAGAGGGAGATACTCTTTATAGATACAAATTTATCTTACAAAAAGAAAACTTTTCAGAGCTGCTCCTGTGTCTGCAGTTTCTCAAAATAAACCCCTGACAATAATAAATATATCAAAAAGATACCAGGACTCAAAATACAATACTTCAAAATATGGTATTTTGGCTTTCTGAGTACTTTAAACAGAAAAAAACAATGAAAGGGCCTCAGAAGCAAATCTCTCTAATTTTCTCCTGCCCTCCAGTCTTCCACCCCTTTTTGTCCCCTGAAGAGTGTCATTGAAGCCAATCTTCTGCTCCCAGGTGGGTTATGGCAACTAGAACTCTGCTTCCCCAGAGCAAACCAGAAAAACTAGAAAAAGGGTCACTCTCTCCCTTCTTCCTTCTAAGTGCCTTATTCCAGAGAGTCTGCCCCATACCTAGAGGAAGAAATGCTACACACAGAAGCCAAGGAATATCTGAAAAGACAGGCCTTGCTGTGTTTTCTCTTCCTCAACCTATTCTCACAGATATTATTCTTTTGTTCAATATTATTTCCAGCTGTTTGTCCATGATTTTGCAAACCTAAACATAAAAATAGAAAAGTTTCCTTGAGCTTGGGGTCTTTATTTTTGAAGACTTCTGAGTCATATACAACTTGGATTGAATAAATTTAGTATGACTTTGTCTTGTTTATCTGTCTGTTGTTATAAGAGTGTCAGCTGTGACCCTTATGATGGGTGAGGAAGGTATTACACATTTCTACTCCTACAGAGCCAAATTTGGTGTAGCATATTTTGGTTTCCTACAGTTGTTTTTCGAAGTTGTGTGTCCCAAACTCCAACACTTGCTGTTTATTTTTGTAGTCACAGAGAAGAAAAAGAAAAACACCAGAGTCCTGATTTAATAACAAGACATGGAAACACTTTACAATAAATCTTAGTATGTAAAATTTTCTACACTTAAGGTATTTGAATTGGGTTTTTCTGTTATGTGTGATGGAAAGCATTGTATAAATACATATCACAAATATGGAAAAGTTAAAGCCAAATTAAAAATTTTAAATATATTTCAAAATTTAAGAAAGTGAAATGTGGTGAAAAATGCATTTTTTCTTTTGTTTATGGACTAAGTCAAGTCTAAATTGTTAATGTAGGAAATATTGTATTTACTAAAATTATCAATCAATAGCAGTTGTATTCAACATTTTAGTTGATATCTGTTAATATTCACATACATTTTTAGTTTGTATTACTTGTAAAAAATATTTACATTTCAAAAGAAGATTCTGAAGAAAAAGATGTAGAAATAGATAATCTTGCCTCAGGCTAGTGAAATATTCCACAGCACCAAATAGTAACAAAACACATTCTATAATAAGTGGGGTGGAAAAATGCATCCACAATCCAGCTTTATAAGAAAAGCAAGCTTAATTCGCACAGCAATTTTCAATAGACATTTTAGTTACTTAAAAAAATGTTTTTGATCATTTAGACTCTGCCTTCAATCTTCATTTAATTAGAGTTTTCAAAGGCCGCTACAATAACCAGCATTTTCATATTTGTCAAGAGACCGAGGTCATACATGCAAGGTTTTGACTGCTTAGTCTAACCTAAAAACATTTTACTTCCTGGTGAGGAGTCCGATGGCCTCTTATGAGTGATAAAACATGGCCATTGCAGCAACTTGGATGCAGTCAGAGACCATCACACTGTTATAAATGGGCCTTGATCACTAGTCACATTAGCACAAGGGTGTGATCTGCGGTTGTTGGACATTGCCTGGGGAGGGAGAGAGGTAAGAAAATGGAATGCACGTTGCAACACAAAAGCTACCTGGTCCACTACCAGGGGAAGGAAGGGCCTCCTGGAAGCCCAAACTTCACCTGCGTGCTGGCTACTTATGCCTTCACTTGTACCCTACAACTCTACAATAAATAAATACATTTTTTCATGTGTCTATTGACTGCTAGTTTGTCTTCTTTTGAGAAGTGTCTATTCATGTATTTTGCCCAATTTTCTAAAAACGCTCAGCCTCACTAATCATCAGAGAAATGCAAATCAAAATCACATTGAGATACCACCTATCTTCAGTAAGAATGGCCATGATTAATAAAACAAAAAACAACAGATGCTGGTGAGGATGCAGAGAAAAAGGAACACTTCTCCTTTGTTGGTGGGAATGCAAACTAGTTCAACTGTGTGGCAATTCCTAAAAGAACTAGAAATTGACCTTTTATATGACCCAGCAATCTCCCTTCTGGGAATATACCCAGAGAGATTTAAATCACTTACAAAAAAGATACCTGCACACGCATGTTTATTGCAGCACTACTTACAGTAGCAAAAACATGGAACCAACTGTGCTGCCCATCAAAACTGGACTAGATAAAAAAATGTGGTACATAAACACAATAGAGTATTATGCAGCCATAAAGAAGAACAAAATTATGAATTTCACAGCAACTTGGATGAATTTAGAGTCTATAATAGTGATTTCTAACAGTAACCAACACTGAACATTTACCATAGTACTATAAGAAAGGGATTGGCAATAGCTGAAAACTGCCAGGGGAGGGGGTGGCACATAATATCAATAAGGACTTGATCTCAAACCAGGTGAAGTGGAGAACAAAGGAAGGCCCAAACTTTACCTGTATGAAGACTACTTATATACCTAATCCTGAATTGTACACCACATCTTTAAAATTAGAAAAATAAACTTTGCAATCTAAAAATAAATAAATGAAAACATTTTAAAAATGTAATAATTAGTCCCAGCAAAAAATGCTAATGTCTCAGCAGGAACTCATCATCAGAATAGGGAAAAAGGCTCAGAATCGCTCTCTTCTGAGAATTTATAATATCTTTCCAGTCCAAAGTCAACAAGCTAACACTTGCAATTTTACTGAATATTAAGAGATCATTTGAAAAAAGTAATCATAGTAATCAAAATTAATACACATCAACAAATAATCCTTAGTTATGATCATCTGCTACACACACAAATTTACTCATTTGTCACAATGAACAACTACACCAGTTGTTGTTTTCTTTGAATGTGTGTATTTAATCCTCAAACGTAAGTTATTTTTACTTATATTTTACATACATAAAAATATCTACATATGCTACCAAAGTTATTTATTTTTGAAAAAGTTAATTTTCTGTAAGAATTTAAAAAGCTAATAGCTGCAGTATGTATGTCCTAAAAAGCAATATTGATTCTCTACCAATGAATAATTCAAACAATAGCACTTGATTAGACCAGTAGGATTTGGTACTCTCATTGTGTGGGAAACTACGCTGATGCAATAGTAAATTACCAGTGGTCATGGACCAGACAAGTTCACAAACCAAATTAAAATACTCAAATCACAGGTTTTTTAAAAACACATTTAATACACACAGCACAAAGTAAGGTGAAAGAGGGTAAAAATGTGTTAGAGGTACCATGCTATCTGAATACACAATGTTCAGTTGTCCTCTCTCTCTGCCTTCTTGTCTTCCATATAATTTCATTACTAGAATAAAAGCTGAGGTTCAAGCAAGGGACCCCACTGACAGAAAATGCTCTTGGCAAATGACACATTCTTGCTCTATCAGAGAGACACAGGGACAAATATGCCTGGCAAACAGCTACAGCTTGCCAATTAACTTGCTGAACAGTCACAGGTCTTATGTGCAATTTTGGGTATAGAACTGTCAGGACCAACATGAGTATCAACAATGGGTGACTGAATTAAGACCTCATGAATAATAAGTACTTCATATGTCTTATGTATTTTTTAACTATATTTGGCATATCCTGTCATTCAGTGCCTATTGTGTCTCATGGATAGTTACTACCTTGTGAACTGAGCTTTTGGTCCTTCCATCCCTCTCTATATTTAACTTAGATACGCGCTACTTACTAACTTTTCATCTATATCTAACATAGCTTGTAAGTGTTATTCATTTTTTAAATAAATATTCTCAAATAATATAACAAATTCACATTATAATCTGTCCCTCTGCTATAAACTGAACTGTTTTATAACAACTACAATAATATAAATTTTCAAAGCTTAGGAAAAGAGAGCATATGCATAGATATGTATTCATGGGTATGTGGGGGTGTGGGTGTGGGTATAGATGTAGACAGTTGAGAAATGATAGACATCAGCAAGAGATAGATATTTAAGTTAGTTTATCACTATTAATTGTATTTACATATATTATGAAAAACTAATTTTAATACATAACAATTATTTTAATTTGAAGACATAGAGTAACAAATTACCTGGCTATGAAGGGAAAATTTTTAAAAATGAACATAAATTTAATTAATTTAAAAGACATTCAACAGTGAAATTATTTCAAAGCAGTTTTTTAAAAAGCTGAACTACTAGAAGTACTAAGCTATTTTATAAAATTAAATGTATGGATATGATGTCAAACTTTTATCCTTTAGTCTCTTAGAATAAAAATACACTATTACTTTTCATTAATTAAGTTCTACACTCTATACTATAGCTAAAAATAATACTCAAATAATTGTAGAAAGTGCTGTGTTCACTTCTACATGACTTCTACAAAGATATGAAATCTAGGTGTAATACAATATATATTCACTTTGTATCCTTTTAAGTCTTAACTGGCCTTGCTATTGGGCAGTATCACCTCATCCGATAGTATGTGTCAACCTTGACATATTTAATCTGCATAGTATGCTATTTGGGTAGTTCTATTTGGTAAAATGTATCAGTTTTATATTGTAAACCAGTGTGTTAATTTGTGTGTATGTGTCTGTTGGTGATAAAAGTAGGAACAGTGACATAAGTTTTCTTTTGTGCCCAGATTCTAGCCTGGAAAAAAGAAGGTGTTGATGCACTTGGTTGGAATAAAAGAAAAAGATAGAGTAGCAACCATGATATACAATGTCAATTTTGAGTTACCAGAATAATATGAGGCTATGTGTCTTAAACAGTTGGACCACATTTATTTTTAAATGTTAAATGTTTTTTGTTTTGTTTCTTCTGCCGTCAGAATAAATTGAGATCAATTTTAGACTAAAAAGAAATTCACCTGTTTTTAGAGTTGAATATGAGAGTGATCAGTTCTAATCTTCACCTACACATTTAAATTTTAAAAGAGATAAAGAAAAATAAATATGAACTCTATGGCAATAAAGTGAGAATAAATCTTTACCTTCAATAATTTTAAATGTATTTATTTAAAGTTTATCAAATTTTACTGTTCAATTTACTATTTTAAGTCAGCACTTGACAATCTGTTTATCCTTTTTTGTTAATTGTTTTTGTCAATGGTTTCAGAATAATTTCACAAGGTAAGCACCTTCAAAATTTTTTATAATATAATTTTTCGAGTATATAATCACTTCTAAAACAGAAAACATTTTCAGTGAGATATAATTACATATGAAAAGTACACGAATCTTAGAACTTAATACAGTGAGTTTTCACATATATACAACTCTGTATTCTACACCCTACAACAAATAAAGAACATTGTTATCACCATAATTCCCTTGTGTCTCATTCCAGTCATTTCTCACCTCCCCAAACAAATGCAATACTAAATTCTGTCCTCAATTTTTTTTTCTTATGTTTGCTCTTCAGATAAATGGAATCATGCAGTATGCACACTTTTGTCTTGATTCTTTCGATTAGCAATGTTGTGAAGGCTTATCCATGTTGTGTATATTAGCAGTTTGTTCCTTTATGTTACTGCAATTTGTCTATCTCATCTGTTGATGGACATTTAAGCAGATTCCAAGATTTTGCTATTATAAATAAAGTTACTAAACATACTTCTGCAAGTATTTTTGTATTATAGTACACTTTTAAAACTATGTTAGTGATGATTATATGAGTCTAATTCTAGATTTCAATAATATAGTCATTTAATTTTTATAGTTTTATAATAAATATTAAAGACAGGGAGTTTATTTTTTTAACTTGGGCATTTTCCACAATATTATAATTCGTCTTTGTTTTTGTTTTGTTTTGTTTTGTTTTGAGAGAGACAAGTTCTAGCTTTGTCACCCAGGCTGGAGTACAGTGGCAAGATCATACTGCAACCTGGAATTCCTGGACTCAGGCTATCCTGTTGTTTCAGTCTCCCAAAGTGTGATATTACAGGCTTGATCCACCACAACTGACCTGTCTGTGTTCTTTATATAGCTCAATACACTTTAGAATCAGCTTGTCAAATTACTACAAAAAGTTTTTGAAATATTTATTTTATTGTATCGAATACATAGATAATTTATGGAAAATTGACACCTTAAAAATATTGTCTTTTATCAAAGAATATGGTATTTCAGTACATTTTATTTCTTTAATTTCCAATAGCATGGTGTCATCTTTTCTCAATGTAAACATCTTGAATATGTTTTATTAAATTTAATCCTAGTAATTTTATATCCCTTAATGCTATAGTAATTGGCATATATGTTAAACTGTATTGACATTCTGAGTAAGACATAAGATTTATAAAAAGCTTAGGCTATAGTTATTAAGTCTATACATATTTAATACAGGCTGTAGTTTATCATAGAAGTTACTACCCCAAAATGTTAATCATAGGTGGATGGAGAGAGCATTTGGGAAATGTGGCAATGTTTTTTATATAAATATACCACATTATAAGTCTACGTTATATAAATATACCACATTATAAGGTACTTGACTTTATAAAATTTGAAACAAAAACAAAAAAAAAGACAAAAGCCATGAGGTAAATCCAAATCCTAAAAAGAAAAATAAAATAGTAAGTATTACAAAAAGTAAAAGTTTTTCAAAATTGTTTCCATTTCATAATAACCCACCAGAAGAAGCATCAAAGAACGCTGGCACATTTCTTAGGACTATAAAAAGTAAGACCATTCTGCCCTTAAGAGTAGTTGGGGAGTATGTACTTAATATTGAAATAGATAGTTGAGGTAAAATGAAATCCAGGATAGTATTGCTAGAGATCAGAAGAAAAGATAAAAGAAGAAAGACTGACTAAAGAAGAAAGACATGTTTAGGCCAAAAAGCTAAATATGATCATAAGCAATACAATCACCTGAAAAAAATGAAAAAAAAAATGAGAACCACATCTGAGGACTCTGAAACAGAAATTACATAACCCCAAAAGCAACTTTTACAGAAAAAGAAAATGTGGGAAAAAGTTGAAATACTCAGTTTTCCTGAAATCAGAAGTTAGAATAGGAAGAGCTATAGCTCTGAAGATGCACAATGTCCAGCTTCCAGGTCAAGAGTAAAGAAAATAGCTCAAAAGACAACATTTAAAAGAGCTTTAAAAGTTTCCAAAGAAAATAGACGCATAGCAACTATAACGTTAGAATTATGTAAATCATATTTACCCATATTACAGTCACAAATGTCTTTCCTGAGTTTTAATTGCTCAAGATTTAGAAGTCTTTAGAAGAGGAAAAGGATAAGGGTGATATAAAAGATAGTTCTCTCTTAAAAACAAAGAGGAAACATAAATAGAAGCATAAAATGGAAGACGAGAGTATATCATTAACAGTCGATGTCCCCACACCCACTTGCAGCACCCACGACATGAAGTTCTACCTATGTCCTGGGAATCCCACAGACCAACATCGTAATCAGGCTGACCATTTCTTTTGCCCACAATGAAAATGTGTCACTCTTGCAACTTACAGTGGGGGGCCCAATGATACTTCCCAAATCACTCTTTGGCGAGGTACCAGCCCAGACCTGGATCTGACTCTGGTATACATAAACAGCATTCTTGGGTTTAGGCTTCACCTAGGGCATCCGAGCATATATAACTGGATATAACCCAGGTGCCTTATTCACCATTCAACAACAAACACTCACCTACAACATAGCCAGGTCAATAAGGCCATTAACTATCCTGAAAGACCCCATGTTCCATTTTCATCAGCCTCCTCTGTCTGTCAGCAAAATCACCCCCCAGGTCAACCTCAAAAGTCAACTCCTAAAAGCTCACCCGGAGGCACAACTTCCAAAATTAACTTCGGGGGCTCGTCCAGAGACTAACCTCCAGCTCAACAGTCTCCTAATCTTTTTCCTGTGTTAACTCATGTGTACCATTTGCTCAATGCCACCTGGCCACAATTAGCTTCAGATTGTTGGCTCTGCTTAAAGTCAAAACCCCCATACTATGTAGGTCTAAGGGTCAAAACGCCTATTATCAGCAACACTGACAGAACCGCATGTTCTCCAAAAACCATTTACAACACCATAAGAGTTGTAACTGGAAATGCCTCTTGTCTTATGACTTCAGATTTCAATCTGGCAGCTTACCCATTTTCTAATGTCTGTGTTTCATCTCTCGCTGTAACTATAACTGAATCCATGGCCTACGCAGCCCCTGTCAATACTTGGTTTGCTTGTCCTATAGGCCTTACAACCTGCATTACTGCTAAAATGTTAGAAAATAAGCCTATCTTATATATTACTATCCATATATTTCCCCAGGTATATGCTTATAGCGGTTTTGAAGGGACCCTTTTGTTCAATCCTCCTGGTCTCCTGACAACTCATTGGAAACATGCTGCCCCTTACTAGTGCCTGCCTTCATCGGGTTAAATGTAGTTGAAACAGCTGCACTCAGCACTGCTGCCCTGGTCCATGAGAAATTAGGGTTATCTAACTTTGCACAGGATATTAATTCTTACTTAAATTATATGCAATCTGCCATAGACCAACTCCATGACCAGGTAGACTCCCTAACAGAGGTGGTCCTCCAGAATTATAGAGGCGTAGACTTGCTTTTCCTATCCCAAAGGGGACTTTGTGTTGCTCTCAGAGAAGCTTGTTGTTTCTGTGCAAACAAATCAGGAGTTATTAAAGACACCCTCTGAAAAGTCTGAGAAAATATTAACAGATGACAAAAAAAAATAGACAATAATAAATCTTGGTTTCAATCCTTGTTTGACTGAGACCCATGGCTAACAACTTTCATTACCAGTCTGGCTGGTCCTCTCATACTTCTCCACCTCGGTCTGCTTATAATCCTGTATATTCAATTCGTTTATTCATTTCATCAAACAATGGATCAGTTCTGTAAAACCTATGTACATGAGACCCCAATACAACAGTATACTCATGACTGATGAGTTAATTCTTTTGACTCATAAACAAGTAAAAGGAGGGAATGAAATATCTGTAAAACCTATAATAGCATGCAATAGCTTGCTTGACATAAGTAACTTCATTTTGTTAAAAATCCTCCACCTTAGCTGCTTGCCTACCCAGAGATGACCCCCCCCCCCATGTGTGACTGTTGTAACTTTCTCAAGACCACAGACCTACATCCTTGTTCCCCTGAGTTGTTCCCTCAGAGCATCTGGAAACTCCCCAACTGCAAGTTCCGTATAATTGTACTCCTGCTTAACTGAAACTGTATGCCAAGAAATTTTTACTTGCAAAATTCCCACTGCCACATCCTCATATTTGGTTCCCATATTTTGTTCCCCCTTTTGTTTTTAGTTCCTTGTTCCCCTACACTTCTGCTATGTGGCCCACTTGTGGTTTTTGCCTTTATAAATTCCTTGCTTACTCTGCTCAGGGTCGAGAGTTCTTTATGGCACTAGCCTACTCTCAACCGCCGGCTAATAAAAGACTCAAATTCACCTCTCTGCATGTTGGTAACTTCTTTCTTGCACTTTGGCTATAACAGCCCTATTTTTTTTTCCTTCCTGATATTGTTAATTTATAATTCAGCTACTTTCCTTTCTCAGTCTTGCTAGTGGTATATCTTGTGTCTTAATTTTTTCAAATTGATTCATTGATTTTTATTGTTTGTACATTTTCTTCTTCAGTGTTTTCTGATATTTTCTTTATTGTATCTTTCATCTTATTTATCTGGGTTTCTCTTGTGTTACTTTTCTATCTCCTTGAGGTGAAAGCTCGGATCACTGAGTTTAAAATTTGCTTGTTTTGTAATGTAAGCCTTTAACACTGTGAGTTTCCAATAAAATTTTTGATATGTTGTGTTTCATTGATATTTGCAACAAAATATTTATAACTTTTCAGTTTTTTCTATTTTGACTAATGGCTTATAAAATATCCTGCTTAATTTTCAACTATTTAGGGATATACAAATTATATTTTGTAATGAATTACTAATTTAACTCTGCTACAGTAAAAGAGCATATTCTTTATAGTATTAATGCTTAAAATTTATTGATAATTTTTTCTGTTTCAGCATATTGTCAATTTATGCACACCCAAAAATAATTTGTTTTCTGTACTTGTTGGATTAAGTACTTTAAAAGGTCTAGAAGGTCTAGTTGTCTTACCAAGTGCAGAACCAAGAGAATTGTTAGTGTTTCCAACTATAAATGCAAATGTGCATATTTCTCCCATTATTTTGATCAATTTTCAAGGCATGTGGCTTGAAGTTCTACAATTAAATATTTTTCTGTCTTTGAAGAATTAACCCTTTTATAATTATGAAAAGTTGTACTTTATCTATGGCTCTACTTCTTGATTTATGTCTGTTTTCTGGGATATTTATATAGTCACTCCAACTTTTTAATGCTTTGTATTTGTATTTACCTATAAAATCCATCTCTAATAAATAGCATAGATTTAGTTCTTGCTGTTTAAAAAATTAATTGAAAAAATGATTTTCTTGTAGAATGTTGAATCCATTTCTATATAATATAGTCATACAGTTACATTTAAGATTACCATTTTGTTACTTTTATGTTTTCTTTCTGTTCTTTTGATTTGGCATTTTCTTTGTGATTAATAAAGTATTATACAAAAAAATTGATGTGCTTTCCTTCCTACCCCCAGCCTCCATGTTGATTTCTTTGTTTCTTTCTCTTTTACTTGTTGTTTAAGGAGTATATTATAATCTTTAATTTAAAATTTGTATCACTCATCCAGAACTTTAATCCTTTCTATAAATTGAAGTATTCAAATGGTATTATGCCGATTAATTTTATTTACCATTATTTTAGTGCTATTCTGCTTTCAACAAATTCTCTCAGCTTTATTTGACAAAACAACAGTATTTGAATTATTTTCACTGGGTTGGAATTCTGGTATTGCTTTTAGGTGCACTTTAAACATGTCACTCCATTTTCACCTGTCTTGCATTTATTGTTATATTCAAACTGTTGTTATTATTATTATTGCTTCCCTCTTTTCTTTAACTGACTTCAGGTTTTTCTTTTTTTATCCAGTATTTTACTATCATGTGCCTAGGTTTCATTTTGTAGGCTACTTTTATTTTTGGCAAGCACGTCAACCCATGGCCCCATGGGCCACATGAGGCCCAGGACAGCTAGTAATGCAGCCCCACAAAATCTTTTAGCATCATGTGTTTTTTAGCACTTATTTTCTTCACGACCTCATGTGCAGTTCCATTTTTGAAGTTCACAGTTATGCTTTGTTCATGACATTGCTTTTTGGCAACATATGCAGTTGTGAGCAGCTGTTTTCAATTATGAAGCACACGAACATTTCTGATGAGCACCTTGAAAGCTCACTAAGAATCTCAACCACTTCTATTGAACCACACATTGTTAGATTAGTTTTATAAAAACAAGGTCAAACTTATTTTTTATTAGTGTTTATGGGGATCAAACTATTTACTAGAAATGGCAAAAGAAGAGATAA
The DNA here is from genome assembly GCF_000164805.1 of Carlito syrichta. Lineage (NCBI taxonomy): Eukaryota > Metazoa > Chordata > Mammalia > Primates > Tarsiidae > Carlito > Carlito syrichta. The sequence continues at coordinate 253,734 of NW_007171569.1, read as the reverse complement.
ATATTAGATCTTTTTACAATGAGCTGATGTTTAGAACTATGCATAATTATATTATTTGTATGAATTGTTTATTTACATGTGATCTCAACACATACAAAAATATTAGGAATTTTTAAAGCCTGATGTGCAAGATCATTTCTTTTGCTTAAAATTCAGAAATATTACCAAAAAGTTTAGAAACAAAATATAAAAAAAACAACAACAAAAAAGCAGAGGAAAAATAAGAGAGAAAGAAAGCATAATAATTGATCTACTTCTTTCACTTATATTTTATAGAATTATCCCATGCAGCTATCCAAAGTTTTCCTTGTGGAAAACTTTTAATTATGAATTTAATTTTATTCATAGATTTGGACTATTTCAGTTATCTATTTCTTTTTAGATATTTTCTTAGGAATTTGTGGCATTCAAATTATTTGTTCATTTCATCAAAATTGCCACATTTATTGGCATAAAATGCTAGCTCATTAAGCTTTATAAAATCTTTAGTATGTCTTCTCTCTCATTCCTTTTCTTTTCTTCCTGCCTTGTTACAGTTTTACTGATTTCATTGATACTTTTGGGGAAATACTCTGAGACGCATAAATTTTCTTCTGTTGTACTTTTCTGCTTTATTGCTTTCTTTTCTACCATATATTATTTCCACTTGTCTACTTACACTGTTATCCTTTTTCTATTTTCCAAATGTTAAGCTACTTTCATTGATTAGATATTTTTCTTTCTTCTATAGACAATTAAATATATAAATTCTCCCTATAAGCTGCTTTTGGCACATCCCTCATAATTTAATATGTTGTATTTTTATTTTTTATTCTATTCAAAATTCATTTTAATTTCCTTTCACTTTTTTTAATACCTGCAGTATTTAAAAGTATTGTTTAGTGCAACAATATTTAGAGAATACCCAGATATCATTCTATTATTAACTGTAATAAATGTTCATCTGAAAAAAATGAGACAATATATAAGTGGGATTTTGGATTATAGAGAAGAATTTAGTCAAGAGTTTAAGTTTTTGATCTGTATAACATAGATATTAACATATAACATGTTATAGTTGTAAAGAAATCATTTATCATATTTTCTGGAATTTTATAAAAACTCATAAAAGTATTTTTTATTAACATCAAAGAATTTTCCCATTCGAAAAAGGAGAAAAGTAAGTTGAAAGGCATTATAGGCATAAGGAAAAGCTAGTACAAAGGCTAACATAAATGCATTTGCCTAAAATATTGAGGTCATGGCAAGAAACCTCGTGTACCTAGTACTTAATAAATACATTGTTGTGCATGTAGGAGTAGGGTTGAATAGTAGAGAGCAAATTCATAGTAAGATAGAATTATGCCACATTTGAGAGTGAGTTATAAATGTCACAGTATATCAAAAGCAGTCCATTTCATTATGCTTATGAGTAGACCACAGCTTGGCAACAACAGACACTAGATGTTAAAGTCTTGTTTCTCAGATTAGTCATTTAAGTCACACTGATACATCTAATGAGTAATTTGGAATTAAATATAATTGGCGATAGACTAAAACTCACCAAGAATTTAGAGTCAGAATCACAACAAAGTCAAAATTTTATGCAAAGAATAACATTCATGCTTATTTTACCCACTCTTTTTTTATGCCCTTGTATTTAAGTTAATGAGAGGATTGAATAATTAGTGCATCAAAATAAATGACATTAAGCTGGTTCTTGTAACAATTCAAAATTTAATAACTGACAAGAGAACTCAGAAATTTTTTCATAGATCTTCCAACAAAGAGGCATTTTGAGGCTCACTGAATCCTTTTGACAAAATGCTATCATAATTGATACCTTGTTTTTAAATGATGCATACTAATCACATTCATTGACCAGATGCGTCATAGCTCTTCATGGATATATTATTTTACATAATTACTGCACTTGAAGATTCAATTAACATATTTCAAATATATGTCATTAATTAAAGATTATGATCTGTTTGAGGGGGAAGTAATGAGGTATGCTTTATTTTGTATATTCTAAAATTTACATGTTTTATAGTCTATATATTAAATATTTTATATATTTCAGAACCTACATCTTCCAAGGATAATTATTAAATAAATTATTGGCAAAAGAAAATTTGTTTCAAGATTTTTTAACTCTTTAATACATTTAGCATTTGGAAAATAGAAATATTTCATCTACCTTTAATTAATGTTTTTGGAAATATCATTAATTTTTAAATTAAAGAAAAGAAAGTTAAATTTTAGTTTGTTTTTCCTCATAATGTATAAAACGAACTAAGTCACTTTCTTATATTGCACATGGAATATCTTGGAACTTAGAGATAGCTGTATATGAAGCAGGTGCCCTACTTGGAAAAAATACAAAGGGAAGTTATATGAATTTATTTTATGTGTTTTTCAATCATGTTAATCATTCTCATAAACTTTGAATGACAATGCATCTTATAAAAATAAACATTTTGGTAAGAATCAAGATGCCCGCATCTATTATTGAAAAATGAACTGCTGCAAGAATTTCCCGCTCAACCATAAATAACTAAACAACCAAACAAAATATGTATAGCTACTGTTTTCAGATTTGGGACTACGGGCAGCACAGGGCTTTTATCCCTAAAAGAAGGAAATAAACAATATGAACACTACAAGTAAATGTTTAAGCTGTAGCTCAAGAAAGGTGATAGAAGCCGGGCTCGGTGGCTCAGCCTGTAATCCCGCGCCTTTGGGAGGCTGAGGAGAGTGGACTGCCTGAGCCCGCGGGTTCGAGACCCGCCTGGGCAGCGAGACCTCATCTCTACAAATCAAAAAATCAGCCGGGCGTGGTAGTGCATGCCTGTAATTCCGGCTACTTGGAAGGCTGAGGTGAAAGGATCGCCGGAGCCCAGCAGGTCGAGGCTGCGGTGGCCGGGAGTGGCCACTGCACTCCAGTCTGGGCGACAGAGTGAGACTCTAACTCAAAAAAAAAAAAAAAGAAAGGTGATAGAAACACAGTTCTGCAGTAAAGAAGACAGAGAGCTGAATCAACAGAAGTGATAAGACCTAGTTACCCATGGAGCATTATGTATAGGCCTCAAAAGGGACTCACCTTACTAGAAGTGATAAATTAACCATGGACTAAAGACTGTTCTCTCCTCACTCCAGTCAGCAGAAAAGCAAGCTTTTAAAGGACAAAATTGATTTCAAATAACTGTGTGAAAGAATAAAATTCTACATTATTTAAAGAAATACAACAAAATTCCATATCTAATAATGTATAATTAATACTATTTTGAAACCAATAAAAAAATCAGTCATAAATCTATGACTATGTCCCTAAATTCTCCAAAGATGAGAAAACAAAGAAGAATAAGTATGTTCTTTGCAAAATCATGCCCTTAGCATAACTGAAAGAATAAAACTTAAAGCATAAAATAATTGTAAATAAAAAGAGAAAACTCCCCAGTCCTAGCATGAAGTCTCTTCTGTTCCTGATCTAATGATCTAGCTTCACCCAGCCAATGTGGAGAGCAAAACTATAAAAAACAAACAAACAAACAAAAAACTGTGAAGACTGGGGATAACAGAGGACCCTAAGGATGATGTGGCATGACTACCAAAAACATTAAGTCTATTTCTTCCCTAAGATTGCTGGGAAAATTTTCAGAAAGATTAAAGCATAGGTTACGGGAAGAGATTGTGAAGTATGCATGGTTTAAAGAAGCCAGTGCTATTTAAAGAAAAGGATTTGAGAAGGCAGGCATAATTTTAAACAGCAGTCTCTATATAAAGGTGCAGTTTTTGAAATGCATATCTTACAGTAGAGCAAAACAGACACAAAGAGGAGAAAAGTGCCTAACAAGTGCATGGTAAGGATAAAAAGAAGGGGGAAAGTTTCGTGTACTACAAGGCAAAAGAGAACTATAAAACAGGAGGATTAAAAAAAACCCTCCCTCTCATCATGAAAGCAAACAAAAGAAATAAACCCACATAATGATCTGGTATATTTTGCAAACATTTACTTCCAGTTTATCAGTTGTCTTTTGATGTTTTTCTGGGGCTATTTGCTATGCAAGTGTTTTTATTTTTATACCGTAAATTTTTAAATTATTCCTTTTATTGACTCTGGATTTAGAATCAACGTTAGAAAGCCTAGATCTATACCGAGGCTAAGTGGAATTTACCCTTGTTTTCTTCTAGCACTTTTATTTTTTTTTAATTTTTACAATTAGGTTTCCAAATAATTTGGAAATGTATTAATACATATGCTATGGTGTATAGATCTGATTTCTTTCTTTCCCTTTAAAGTTCTACCCATTTTCCAAAAGAACAATAGGAAAAATGTGAACCGTTGTTGGGGTACAAAAAATGCTACCCCAAAATATGGCATTTTTAAAATTGAGAAAAAACAGAAGTAGGTAACTCTATACCTTCCCCTCCTCCTTCCCAAAGCAGGCATCAAAACCTAGGAAAGGTTACTCTTTTATTTTCCCCTTCTATTTTCCTCCAAAGAACCTCATGTCACAGGTGACATACTCTATACCCAGAGAAAAGTAACTTCACATTTGTTTAGAATCTAAACAAATGGGCCTTGCTAACTCCTCTCCACTTATTACTATTAGATCATACCCTTTTATCCTTTAATCATACTTCTGCATACATACCATCCATAAAAACAACAGAGATTTCCCTATTTCTTTGGATGTTCATTCTTTGAAGCCTCCCCTGTCATGTAAAACATATATTAAGTAAATTTGTATGTTTTCTCTTGTTAATCTTTTTTGATAGGTTTCAGCCATGACCCAACATGGGACAGCTGAAATATCCCTCTCTCAGAGCCTCCAGATGAGTTCCCAGGTCAACTGACAAAAAGCCAGAAGAAGGGTAAAAATTCTTGTAAAGATCAGCCCTCCCTGACTGCTGTCTGCAGTGCTGGGTCAAGAGAGGAAGGTAAAAAATTCTCCTTGTCTCTTCTTTTCCAAATTCTGATTAGAAGGAGAAAACAAACAAAAAACACATGTGTTTGGATTGTTAATCTTGATTAAGTTTGGCTTAGGAGTACTGATTTAAATATTGTTTTTTCCCTCCCAGAGACAGCCATTTATGTCTTACTTCTTTTTGTTTACTGAGTCCTTGGCTTGACTTTTTGCTTATGAGAGGCACACAGGTTATCGGGTTTGTGTGTACTGGTGGCCAGCTTCAAATTTATGATCCACATATTGGTTGACTATAAATGTGAGCTGCATCCCATTATGGCTAGCAGATTGATTGTTACCAGCCCTAAAGTAGGAAGGATGGTTATCTGAGTATGCATGTTTTTCTTTTGGCTGTGTTTGGGAGTGGTTTTGGATCTTTGAAAGGGCTGCAGATCTTTGCTTCCCCTTCTGAGGCTTATTAATCATGGTTCTGAATCACTTTACAGGTACCATTATGTAAAATTTTAAAAGCAGTCAAAAAGAGGGGAGTTCAAACATATAATAAGATGTTTGAAATAATTTAAAGAGCTCTGTAGTCAGAAGTCAGCTTAATTGGAAATTGATAAGCAATATGTACATTTTAAGTCCTTTCTGTTCTCTCTATTGGGTCCTGCTTTTCCTGTGGAAACTTCTCAATCAACAAAAACTCCCTTCTTGAACCTCTGTTGACTATAAACTCCCCCAACTCTGCTCACCCCCTTCTCATGGGAATTTCATGTAAGGAGATCTCCCCAGGGTAGCTCTTTTAAGACCTCTTTTTCCACTAGGATTTACTCCTCCTTTCTCCTTTTGCCACCTCCAATCTTCTCTCCAGTTACCTTGACTCTTCAATATGTTTTCCTTCAAACCTCTACTTCCCTCATACCTCTATTCACCCTGCCAGAATTTTTTTTTCCCCTTTAGCATACCATTCCCTCAATCACTTGAACTTTAGGGCTCCTATACTCAAGGGACTCAAAGTATCCCAAAAGCAATAACTTCAGACTGAAAAGAAAAAAGTATAGCTGGAAATAGACCAGATGACAGCTGCTGGATGTCTCCTCAGTCATTCACCTAAAATTTAATCCACAGCCTCCATAATTGACTTCAAATGATAGGCAAATATGCCATGAATCTCCTTCATAGAGACTACCATTCTTTCTCTGTGTCTTTGAGAGGTAATTTTCCAACTGTCTGCTCTAGAACCTAGTTGTTATCTCTTAAAAATACTAACTCCTGGAGATGACTGCCATCAAGAAAAGAAAAAAATTTTAGCTATGTATTTGGAAATTGGGAAAATAAAAAATCTTAAAAGTCTTTTTCACAAATATTAATTAAAAACTTTAGCCAACTGAACACGTAACTTTAATTTCTTCCTTCTGCCAGTAACACGATTTGGATCTGGCTTTCCCTTTTATAGTCTAGAGAGTTTTGCATTATTGTACTGGCATACAGATAAAATTTTAGAATGAAAGCTATAAAATCTTTGTTTCTGTATATTTATGTGCTTTTATATATGTTTACATGTATGTACATTTGAATGTTATGTTTAAGTGATATATAGTTTTATCTCTGGATGCTATTACAAAATTAATTGATATCTCTTAAAGAAATTATATCCAAATTGGCTTCAAGCAAATGTTCACAAAGATTATTTATTTTTAAAAATCTCAGAAACTATATAAAGAATATCATAAAGAATATATTTTCTAAAATTCATGTGATCTGGATTAATCTTTGTTAATAAGGGTTAACTAAAATAAAGTTAGTTTAAAATTTAAATTGTTGGTAAAATAAAAACAGGAATGTGCTCAGAGTTGTCAATATAAAATTAACTGTGCATATGCATTTTATTCTGCCTGAGTTTACCAGTGAAATAAGCTTATGATATCTTTACTAGATGTTTAAGATCATAAGACTATGACTCCAAACTGAGAGCACACTGTGCAATAGAAATTAACTGCTTGATGCAGGAAAGTAAAGCATGTGTGCACAAGAAAAAGAGAGAGAGAGACCAAAAAAAGTCTTAAACTTTTTTTGATTTTGTGATATTTCTCACATTTCCCTGATTTGTCAGAAAATAATTTAAGTTGATGGATGGCTTCATTTAATGCTCATGAAAGTCTCATGAGCAGTTCAAGTATAATTGTTAAGAATAAATAAGTAAAATACATATAATATGAGATTCATTTTTATAAATAAACCGTTTTCAAAATTATTTTTGTTGGAAAATATTTTTATTTAAAAACAATTTAAAATTATTTTTGGTAACTTGAATCTTTAATGTTATACAGAGTTAAATTGAGTGATATTTTTGGTAACTTGAACCTTTGATGTTATACAGAGTTAAATTGAGTGGTATTTATTAAAAGTCTAGATGATTTCTGAATAAGATAAAATAGTGAGACATTAATTACTAAGCATAACTTCAAAGTTTTATGCTATAGGCATTTTGACTTTATGGTGGGTAGAGGTTAGAGATATATGGGTCTGTTAACAACAAAAAATGTCCTATGAGGAAGCATAAGTTTCTAGAAGTTATAAAATGATGCTCATCTACAAAATGCTGATATGTGACAGACTTCACAATTACTTTCTAGTTTTTACTAGAAAGTAAGATAACTCAGGATTAAAAGTTTGAATTCATATATGTAATTTAAAATACTATACTTTTTTTTAAACTGTGTGAAGCATACAAGGAAAATAAGATATGTTTTTGGTAAGAAGTGTTACAAGGTATAAGGATGTGTGTTTTGTTGTTGTGGAAGGAAAAATATCAGTTAATTCTGTACTAAAGTAGGGTAACTGGTTGTTACTGAATGTGAAAGAATAACATGTAAAACAACTGTTGAGTACCTTTAAAAAAATGTAAAGACTTTGAGATACTAAATAGACCAATAACAACCAAGGAAATTGACTCTATCATATGAAAACTACCTACAAAAAAAGCCCTGGACCAGATGGCTTTCCAGCAGAATTCTATAAAATATACAAGGAGGAGCTGATACCAATCCTATTGAAAGTATTCCAGGCGATTGAGAAAGATGGAAATCTCCCCAAATCATTTTACAAAGCTAACATCAAACTGCTACCCAAACCAGGTAAAGATCCAACCAAAAAAGAAAACTATAGGTCAATATCCCTTATGAACGTAGATGCAAAAATCCTCAACAAGATTCTAGCAAATCAAATCCAAAAACACATGTCAAAAATCATCCATCATGACCAAGTAGGGTTAATCTCCAGGATGCAGTGCTGGTTCAACATCTCAAGACTCCATTTTGTTTAAAACTCATCTTAGTTACCTGCCTGAGCTAAAAAGCAATGCTTACGTGTGATTACAGTAATGTTCCCATGACCACATACCTCCAGCTTTGTCTCCTTTGGGCAGGTTATGCTGATCATTGCCTGATAATCGTTACAGAAACTCTTTTACCATAGTTCTCATGTGATTGTATGTTTTGTTAAGTGAAATCAAATGTTACGCTTTGACGTTTTTATAGTTTGTTTTTATATTCTGTTAGTGACCTAACCAAGGTAACTTTATTGTATAATGATTTTTTTTTCTTGTCTCTATGAAACTACCTTAAACTATATCTTAATGGCAGAACTCCAGGGACTTTCTGGGCACTGACTATATCAACCTGACATGAAATTAGTCAAAGCTCCCTAACAATCGAAGTTTTCATTTTGTTTGCCAAGTTGTTAGTTCCTACGGTCACTAAGTTGCTATGTAGCCAATGCTGCAAATTTTATCTATAAAACCTTGTCACAAACTGCACCAATTTGCCAAGAGTCTTTGTGGCATTTGCCTACTCTTGACCCACACATTTAATAAATGATTAAACTCAACTTACTGGTGTAGTTTCTTCTTGCTTACTCGGTCATTACAGTGTTGGTACAAGAACAGGCACACAGACCAATGGAACAGGATAGAGATTCTGGAAGCAAAGCCTCAATTTCTCAACCAACCAATCTTTGACAAACCTCCAACTAACAACCACTGGGGAGAGGAGAATCTGTTCAGTAAATGGTGCTGGAAAAACTGGCTGATCACATGCAGAAGATTGAAACAGGATCCCTACCTATCACCATACATAAAAATTAACTCTAAATGGATCAAAGACCTAAACATAAAACCTTAAACTATAAGAACCTTAGAAAATGCAGGAAACACCCTTATGGAAATTGGAACTGGCAACCAATTCCTGATCAAAACCCTAAGTGCCCATACCATGAGAAAAGTGAATATCTCAATATTAAATAAGTTAAGAATTTTTTTAAACGACTATGTAAAATTCTGTATTTGCCTTTAAATTTTTTTATTGTCACTTTAATATATAGATAACCAAGATTATTTTATGTTTTAAACCTTTTGAAATTTTATATAACTTTCCAAAATCAAACCCTAAACTAAAATTTTTTAACCTCATTCTATCTTTGGGTGTTTCTACAAATGATCCTAGAATACCTCAGAAGAACTTGTCTCTCACCTTGTAAAAGAGAGATGTTAAACTAATTAGGCTTATTTGATATGCTAATTTATATGGGAATAATTGCCAAATAATTAGTGATCTAAGTCTTTAGGTGGTATGTGTTCTCCCAAAATTGTATAAAATTTTTAGAAATCTGATATCTTAGTATAATATTTGCCATAATTCTGCTTATTGTGTTAAAATATTGTATGCCACATAAATAGTCACATATTCTTGTTAAGTGCATTATTATTGCAAGGAACTCATAAGATTTTCAACCATGGCAATTTAAAGTTTTTGTCATTCACAGATTGTTGCTGTTTTACTTCAATTCTTCTCTGAAAGTGTTTGCAATCAGTTACAATCTAAAATTGCTTATTCTTCAAGGAGATTCTTGAGAAAGACTGAAATGTACTCAAAAATATAGATTTCTGATAACTTTAAAATCATGTCATTGGACTGGGTAAGGATTTCCAGAATACTAGTAAAGAAACTGAAGTTTATGAAACCACTATCCAAGATCAAGAAGAATAAGAAAAAATTACATGGAACTGAATGAATTGGTGAGTATAATTTCTTAATGACATTTTGTTTGAAACATTTCTAGTTCTTTCATATTTTGTTTTCCATATTTAAAGAAACTTTTTTCTTTTAAGCTACATATAGTTCATAGTCATTTGGTAAAGTATACATTTTTGCACACAATTGAAATTTTTACTTTTTCTCCCCATGTGTTTCCTTCACAATTCAGAAACTATATGTGAGTATTCTTATTTTTATGAAAATATTGAAATTTGATTAAGTTCAATACAAATATGTTTTCTGTGTACCAGGACACAGATGAAAATATTACTTATATTACATAGACTTTGACTAGAATGTCATATTTGCAGATATGGCCAGATAACTTTAAAGAACTAAGGTTGATTTTATGAAGCCAATAAAGTCCCACAGGAGGAAAAAAAAACTATCAGGGTACCTTGCCTACATGTTTCCCTATGTAATTCCCTCGAATGATTATGTTACAGCTAGTAAATATCATCTCCCTCTGGCAGACCTGAAATCTCAGAGTAATTTGGGCACTTCATAAAAAGAAGAATTCACCAAAACCTTTATGTATGGCAGACAAAGTCTGATAGTAAGTCTCTGGTTTTGCTTCTTAGCCTCAAAAGCCTTTCAAAAGTTCCATCTGAGTTTTCTTATTATAAATTTTAGCAAAGAAAAAATAAAGTAAAAGTGCCTAAAAGTGACCGATCACTGTTTTTGTTGCACTTATGTAAGCAATCATACCGAGTTTAGTTAGACTAGATGTATTTCACATCCAAATTAGTCATTCTCTTAATAGAAATGAAGTGACTGTAGAAAAAATAAATTGTGTTTCAGCAGAACACTGTAATGTAATCATTATCAGGATCTAATCCCTGTTCATCATTTTTGAAGTTTTGTTATCTACATACAATCTGAACATGATCCTGAATTCTTTAGTTTCCTGCAATATTGGGCTGTAACTCTCCAAACAAACACTTCCAATTTTTTGGCCCAGCTTTCTAGCTTGGAATCACTAAAAATTAAAACTTTCCTTTTTCTCAAGTCCTGCAAACTAAAGCTGAATAGATTTATATAGACTTCTGAGAAATCACTACAACTGCTTATGTATTGACAAACTTCCTGCCTATTGCTATATAAGCTACTCTGAAAGCTCATTGGAACATCTTATGAAAATTGCAAATCAGGAAAATCGATCAGATTGTGACAGCCTCCCCTGACTCCAAATGAGATGCTTCAAGACCAACACCTAGGAGTGTTCTCAACTGTCTACCCTCTGGACTCAAAATAGAGTTTATAATTTGTTCTAACTGTTAACTTTTTCTTTGTGTTCATTTTCATAGAAATCCCTTTTATTAAATACTTGATTGAACATCTTATACAGAGACTTCTGTCTGGTGGATGGCCACCCACAACACCATCTCTTGAAATGGGAAATACCTGTTAACTGTTTAACTGAATGGATCTATTTCAGGACTGAGAGACTGATCTAATGTGATATGGAACATTCTAGCAACCCATTTTCTGGATTGTGAAACTTTTGGGGGAAATTTAGAATTACAGGGAACAAGAAATATTACTATAAATGCATCAATTAAAAAATGGATAAAACAACAAAAGCAAGAAGGCTTCTTTCACCTTCCCCTTTTTCTTCTTCCCTGAAGTAGTTCATAAAACTTAATGTGATTGTTCTGAATTTCTCCCTTGAATACTTTCATATGACAGGTGGTCTGCCCTATATCAAGAGAAAAGAATGTCACATACAGATGACAAAAAGAATCTGAACCAGCAGGATTTGTTGTTTCCTTCAGGCTATTTTGTTCCTCCAATTATACTTCTACACAATTGTCCATAAAAATATACAGATTTCCCTTTTCCTTTGTGCCTTATTTCTGAAGTTTCTCACGTCATATAAAACTTATACTCAATAAATTTGTATAGGTTTTATCTTGTTAATTTATTTTTGTTATAGGGCTCTCAGCCATAAACTGCATGATAATTGAGGAACACATATTATTTTTTCTCCCCGACATAGTTGTGTGTGTGTGTGTGTGTGTGTGTGTGTGTGTGTGTATTCAGCATATGAAAAGACTCGATATTACTCACAATTAAATAAATTCCAATTTAAATATCACTGAAATGTTATTCATCATTTATCATTTATATGGGAAAATCTTTTTTTAAAAGGTATGACAGCAAATTTCACTAGCAAGTTGTGGGGAAACAATACAGGTGAGAATGGAAATTAACACAACTGTTTCGAAGGAATTTGTCATATGTACACATGCGCCTGTCTTTTGATTCAACAGTCCTACTACTAAGATGCTACCTGAATAATGCACATAAAATAATGCAACAATATATGTGAACCAGGTTGTTTATTTTACTAATTTTTATAATTGTAAAATATTGGAAATAGCCTATATACCCTTAAGTAGGAGAGGATTGAAGAAAGTATGCTGTATCTACAAAATAGAGTACCATTTAGCTGTAAAAGACAATGAAAAAGTTATCAATGAATTGATTCAGCATGATTTTCAGAATACACTGTTAAAAAAGAAAAATGCAGAAGCATATGTATAATGTGCTATATTTTATGTAAATTATTTTAAATAGAGAAAACATACACGTCTACTTATAGATGCAAAAGAATTACAGGAAGAATAATCTAAAAGCTAAACAGATTTGTAATCTAAATAGATTACACAGTAGTGGCTCTGAAAAAAGTGAACAAAAGAAGAAATATGGTGTTAAGAAAAGAAAATAAAGTAATATTATTTGGTGTAATTTTTGTATAGCTTTAGCTCTGAGATCCATAGCATAACTACAAATACCCAAAAATACAAATAATTAACATTACCAACATGATGTAAACCAAAATGAAATACAAACAATAGCAAGGTAATCTTGATGAATTACATATGGATAAATGACTGTACAGGTGAAGATGAGAAACAAAAAATAACATATGTAACTTTGGAAAATAGCAGTTTGTCGAGATATAATAAAACTAAGGATAAGAAATATATGCTAGCTATTAAATTTGTTTCTCACATTGGCATGAGTAAAAATTTCCATTACTGCATTTATTAGGATAATCCAAATAAGTAAACATATCAAGGATAACTAAAGAAAGGATTCTTGCCCCCCAAAATAGGGTTATACATAAGAATAGATGAAACAGTAGAATGAACCTGTTGTATTATTAGCATTGGACTGATTAATATGAACCTTGTTTCTATTAGATTGATAGAGAAAAATAAAATAATTGTGTGAACATTCATAAGTGAAAACACACACACACGTATATATATACACACATGCTCTTCAACTTATAATAAGGTTATTTCTCAATATTCCAATCATAATTTGAAAATATAAGTTAAAAATGCGTTAAATACACCTAATTTACTCGCAAAATCACAACTTAGTCAACATACTTTAAATGTGCTCAAAACACTTGTATTAGCCTACATCTGAAAAAAAAAAAAAAAAACTTGTCCAGGCTCCGTGGCTCAATATGTAATCCCTGCACTTTGGGAGGCTGAGGTGAGTGGATTGCATAAACCTGCAAGTACGAGACCAGTCCAGGCAACTTGGCGAGACCTCATCTCTACAATAAATCAAAAATTAACCTGGTGTGGTAGCACGTCCCTGTAGTTCCGGCTACTTGGAAGGCTGAGGCGGAAGGATCGCTGGAGCCCAGCAGGTCAAGGTTGCAGTGGCCTGGAGTGGTCATTGCACTCCAGTCTGGGTGACAGAGTGAGACTCCAACTCAAAAAAAAAAAAAAAAATTATCCAACACAAAACTTATTTTATAGTAAAATGTTGAACAGCTCATGCAATCAATTGAATACTGTATTGAAAGTGAAAGACACACTGGTTGTATGGATACTCAGAGTACAGTTTCTACTGAATGCATGTTATTTTCACTTCATCACAAAGTTGAAGAATCCTACATTGAACACTTTTAAGTCAGGGACCGTAAGTATATAATAGCTGTGTTTGCTGAGAAGACCTAAAAATGGTGACACTTTAGTGGTAATAAGCACACTTGTCCTATCTCTTGCTTTCTTCAACAGATTATTGGGTACTTCCATTTTCCAATGAAAAAACTTATAACCCCTCTGAAGTAGCTGATTCCCAGGATTTGGGCACAGAATATTTGTGTGTGTGTGTGTGTGTATTTAAATACACACACACACACACACACACACACACACACACACACAGAATATACTGTGGGGGCAGGAAATAGCAAAATTCTTGACAAAATCATGAGGAAATGTCAAAACACACACACATGAGTCTAAGTGAAGATATGTCAATGGAGAAAACAAACGATATGAGCAGAAAAATATATAATATTGATTTATGACAAAAATAATAAAACAAATATCCATCAGACCAAAATAAAATATTTCATTGGATAAATAAATAATTGGGGAAGTAATAGACTTTCTTATATAATAATTTTATTAATAAAAGTAGGAGAAATGAGAAAATGTAAAAGTACCATTAGGCAAACAGTAATAATTTTAGCAGTTGGATATAAACCAATGAGTGAATGTTTGGGGAGAAATAGGATATAAACATAGTCTTAATGTATCTCCCATAAGATAATTTTTAATTGCAAAAGAAAATATAGTAAAACTACAGAGGACAAACAAATCAGATAACACCTTAACCAGTGAAAGATATGTATAAGAATGTTTAGAGCTGCTTGATACTCAATAGCTAACACTTGAAATAACCCAAATGACGAATAGTGTGAATGGTTATACAAATTGTAGTATATTCATAAAATTGAATATAAATATTAGTAACAAAAAGGAATAAACAATTGATTCATGCAGCCACCTGGTTAAATTTCAAATGTATTTTTGTAAGTGAAGGAAGCCAGACACAAAAGACTACTGACTGCATGATTATATTTTATGCATGCCCCAAAAGGCAAAGTAATGGTGATATACAGGTGATTTATGGGTGCAGTGTTAGAGAAGGAAGGCAGAGAAAAAAGGTCAAGTTACAAATTACCATGAAAAATGTTGGGGCGATTTAAGTATTATATATTTTGATTATGGTGGTAGTAACAATGCTGGAAGCGCCTCTCAAAACTAGTCAAATTCTATTCTTAAATAGATCATTTTATTGTAGGAAAATTTTACCTCAGAAGGAAGAGTTTTTAAATATTCATAAATCCCATTGTCGCTGAACTGTCAAATGATGCTAAATAAAACAATTGTCTAAAATAAATTGTTAGGAAGTCCACTGAAATAGATCATGTAGATCTGGAGGGTTTTTTGAGTTTTCATTATACACTTGAGACAAAAGAGATCTTACATTTCAGGTGTGAGAATAGGAGGCTTCATAAAGGATGCGTCTTGTGAATGCTGGAATGCATAATAGTTTAGAATATGGGGAGGTTATTTGATGAGTATTGTTTTTAAGTACAAAAGAAGAAAGTAAGAGGTAAGTGAGGCAACAAAGTCATTTTAACAATATTGAGTCTTCCAATCTATAAGCATAAGATGGTCTTCCATTTATTTATGTCATCTTTAATTTATTTTTTTCTGTGTTTTGTAGTTCATCTTGTAGAGATTGTTCACCTCTTTGGTTAGGTGTATTCTTAGGTATCTTATTTTATGTGTGTGGTTATTGTAAATGGGATTGATCTCTTGATTTGGTTCTTGACTTGAGTGTTATTGATGTATAGAAATGTTACTAATTTTTATAAATTGATTTTGTATCCTGATACTTTACTGAAGTCATTTTTGAGGTACAGAAGCCTGTTGGAAGAGTCTTTAGGATTTTCTAACTATACAATCATGTCATCAGTGAACTGTAATATTTTGACTTCCTCATCCATTTGAGTGTTTTTATTTATTTCTCTTGCTGGATTGCTTTTGCTAAGACTTCTAATGTAATGTAAAATAAATGTGTTGAGAGTGGACATCCCTGACTTTTTCCAGTTCTGAGGGGAAATTTTTTCACTTTTCCCATTAAGTATGGGTTTTTCATATATAGCTCTTAATATTCTGAGATAATTTCTTTCAATGCCTAGTTTGTTGAGTTTTTATCTTGAAGGGATATTGGGTTTTATCAAATGCCTCTTCTGCATCTATTGCTATGATCACTTGGTTTTTGTTTTTACTTCTGTTTATACGATGAATCATGTTTATTGTCTTGTGGATATGGAACCATCCTTGCCTCCATGGAATGAAACACACTTGATAATGATAATTATTTTTTAATTCAGTTAGCTAGTATTTTGTTAAGAATTTTTGCGGCAGGGCTTGGTGGCTTAGCCTGTAATCCCATCACTTTGGGAGGCTGAGGCGAGTGGAATGCCTGAGCCCGTGAGTTCGAGACCCACCCAGGCAACTTGACGAGACCTCGTCTCTACAATAACTCAAAAATTAGCTGGGCATGGTAGCACGTGCCCGTAGTTCTGACTACGTGGAAGATCGAGGGAGAAGGATCGCCGGAGTTCAGCAAATAGAAGCTGCGTATCACTGCACTCCACTCTGGGCGAGTGAGACTCCAACTCAAAAAAAAAAAAAAGAATTTTTGTATCTATATTCATCAGGGATATTGGCATATAGTTTTCATTCTGGTTGTGCTCTTGCCTGATTTTGGTATCAGAGTGAGATTCGTTCTGTAGGATGAATTAGGGAGAAATCCCTCTTCTCAATTTTTGAAATAGTTTCAATGAGATCAGTGCCCATTTTATACATCTGATAAATTTTGGCTATAATTCCATGTGGCCCTAGACTTTGTTATTGTTTTTGTAGGAAAATTTTCAATTCCTGATTCAATGTAATTTTTCAAGTCAAGTCAAACTGTTTCTTTCTAGTTCAGTCTTGGTAGGCTGTACATTTCTAGGAATTTATCTATTTTCTCTAGGTTTTGCAGTTTGTTTTAATAGAGTAGTTAACTGATTTTATTTACTTGTATCTCTTCTCTTTTTTTCTTGCTTAGTCTTTCTAGTGGTCTGCCAATTTTGTTTACCCTTTTGAAGAACTAACTTTTTGATTTATTGCATTCTTTTTTGGTCTCCATATTTTTTAGTTCTGTTGTGATCTTTGTTATTTCTTTTGCTATGCCAGTTTTGCAATTAGATTGTTCTTGTCTTTTGAGTTCTTTGAGGTGCAAGATTAAGTCTATCATATTGATGTCGACATTTAATACTATACACTTTCCTCTCAGCACTAGTTTTGCTGTATCTCAGAGGTTTGGGTATGATGTGTTTAAATTTTCATTTGGTTCAACAAATTTTTTTCACTCCTGTCATGAGTTTGTTTACACAGGGATCACTCAAGAGCTGTTCAGTTTCCGGGTAGCGGTGTAGTTTTGGGATTTCCTCTTTGTGTTGATGTCTAATTTTATTCCATTGTAGTCCAAGAAGATTCTTAATATAATTATGATATTTTTAATTTGTTGAGATGTGCTTTATGGCAAGTATATGGTCTATTTTGGACATTGTTCCATGTAGATAGTTGATTTTCTGCTTCAGTGGTCTCTCTACTGATGTCAGTGGGGTGTTGAAGACTTCTACTATTATTGTATTCCTGTCAATATGGTTTCTAAAGTCAAGTAGTATTTGCTTCATGAATTTTGGTGTTCCACTGCTTGTTGCATATATGCTTAAGACAGTTAAATCTTCTTGTTAAATTGCACCCTTTATCATTACATAATGCCCTTCTTTGTCTTTTTTTTTTTTTGCTGTTGTCAGTTAAAAGACTGATTTATTTAATATGATAATGACTACCCCTCCTCATTATTATTTTCTATTTGCATGATGTATCTTTTTCCGCCCATCTACTTTGAATCTATGACTATCTTTGGCAAGCATGTGGGTCTCTTAAAGGCAATAGATGGTTCGGACTTGTTTTATTATCTAACTTGCCAGTCTGTATCTTTTAAGTTGACACATTTAGCCCATTTACTCTCAGAGTTAATATTGAGACATGAGGTTTTGTTTCTGTCATAGTGTTGTAAGCTACCTGCCTTGGGTTTTCAAATATTTAGCTGCTTTACAGAATCTATGTTTGTTGTTTTATGTGATCTTTTATGTGATATCATCATTTTATTTCTATGTTTAGAACTCCTTTGAGAATCCCTTGTAGAACAAGTTTATCAGTAACAAGTTCCCTTAGTATATGTTTGTTGGGGTGTGTTTCCCTTCATTTATGAAGCTTAGTTTGCCTGGCTATAAAATTCTTGGCAGATATTTTGTATGTTTCTTTAAAGAGGTTGAAAATAGGTCCCTACTCTCTTCTGGTTTATAGAGTTTCCACTGATAAGTTCATCATTAGTATAATGTCCTTTCCTTTATAAGTGATTTTGCATTTCTCTCCTGCTGCCCTTAAGATATTTTCTTTTACATTGACTTTGTAGAATCTGACAACTGTGTACCTTGGCAAGGTTCTTCTCACAATATATCTTGCAGAAGTTTTTTGAGCTTCCTGTATCTGCTCTACCTCTCTCTCTCTCTCTCTCTCTCTCTCTCTCTCTCTCTCTCTCTCTCTCTCTCTCAATACTAGGGAAGTATTCTTGAATTTCTTCCTCAGATACTTTCTCTACTTTTTATTTCTCCCTGCCTATGATGTGTAGGTTTAATCAATTTACGCAGTCTTATATTTACAGAAGACTTTGTTTATTCTTCATAATCATGTTTTCTTTATTTCTTTCTGACTGGGTTAATTTATAGGACCTGTCTTCCAGCTCTGAGATTCTTTCTCTCACTTGGTCTAACCTGCTATTAAATCTTTAAACTATATTTTTTATACCTCCATCAACAAATTTTTCAGTTCTTTTGTTCTTTGCTAATGTTTTCAATCTCTCATTTCATCTTCTGAATTGTTCTACTGATTTCTTTCTGTTAGTTATCAACTTTCTCTTGGATCTTGTTAAGTTTCTTTATGATCAACATTTTGAATTAATTATCTGATATTTTGGGGATTTTGTTTCTGTTAGGGTTCATTGTTGAAGATGGTGGGGTAACACATTATTTAATCATAGTGTCAGAGTTGTTTCTCCGATTCTTTTTCATCTGGATGAATAATGGTAACTAGTTTGTATAAGTTCCTTCGATATAGATGGCTTATATATGCAGGTTTTATTGAGTGTTGGTTGCAGTAGTGATGTTGGCCAGCTTGCTACCTCCTGTGGGCTTGGGTTGTTGGGGGTTGTTGGGGGTATCAGGAAGTTATCTTGCTCCTCAGTTGTGTGCACTGGTGTTTGATGATTATCTGCTGTGCTTCATCATTCAACCACTGGGCCAGAAGGTAGTTTCTACTGATAAGAGCTGGCTACTTCCAGTATGGATGGGTATTTACTTGATTCTTGATTACTAGGAGAAGTTCTCAGTTATCTCAGGCAGTGAGCTTGTCTGAGGAGCTCACAGTAGTTTGAGCTCCCAGTTCAGCCCCCAAAAGTTGGAAACCAAGACGGGGAGAAATGAACTGGGCAGGCCCAACTATGGGTCTATTGATGGCAAACACAGGCACCAGCTCTGAGGCAAGATCTGGTGAGCAGCCTCCAAGTATCCAAAGGTGTGCCTCAGCATGGTGTTGAGGGACCTCCACTGCCCCAAGTTTTCTGCTCTGAGGGGGGAAGGTGGCCTAAACTCCTAATCCAGAGGAGTAGGAACTCCAGGTACTGAGAGACCCAAGAGATTAAAAAAAAAACTCTAAGAGAACTATTACTATATGAATTCCTACCCCACGTTCACTGTATTTGTTTGCAGTGTTTGTACTTAGAATTTTGTTAAGTTTAATTTTTGTTCGTCTCATAAAATAACCGATTGCTTCGCAACTGCTGCTAGCAGTATGTGAATGTCAAGTAATAAACCCCTCCCGGACATTCCTTTGCTTAGCCTGTCTGCTGACATTCCACTCTGCTCATTTAGCAGCTCCCCAGTCAATCACAGGTAGCTGAGCGGACCAGACCAATCCCAAGTGCCCCTGTACCCATTAGGAGAAATTACCCTATCATGTAAAAACAAGTTTAAAGTTCTTTCCCCTCCCTCTGTAATGATGTATAAAAACTGCTTGCCATGCTGGATTGGGGCTCTCGTCCCTGAAGCTGCTGCTTCGGGTGTAAGCCCAGACTCGAGCCTGAATAAAGACCCTTGTGTGTTTGCATCAGAGCTGGCTCTTTGTGGTCTCTATCTCTCTCATTAGGGTCCCGGGTTCAACAGTACTAGGGGATATATCTGGGCACTGAGCAGAAAGAGTACAACACTGAGGACTCTACCTCAGGGTGGGAGGAGCAGCTCAAGCTCCTAATCAGGTGAACAGCTGCGTTGGATGTCTGGGATTATTTCTGAGAGCAGCAAATAAACTGCTGCAGTAATAAGTTTTATTGCAGGGGATGGGGAGACCAATCAAGCTCCTATTTCAGGGGAACAATTGTGGCACTGGCCTGGTGAAATGCCTGGAGAAGGGGCAGAGAGGTCACCAACCCAGTAGCATCTTTGCAAAAAAAAGGAGGAGCCTCAAATTCTTGGACTGTGATCTCAATGTGGTGCATGTGTGGGGTTATGCCTAAATGTGGGTAGAGGGAATATCACTGCCCCCGGTTCTCTGCATGGAAAGGAGATGCAAGGTGAAGGTTCTATTCTAAGGGACTGGGGATATGTCTGGACATGTCTCTAGGGTCTCTGCTCATGGGGGGAGAGACAACTCAGGCCCCTAATCCAGGTAATCCAGTGGGTATATCAGCTGCCTGAAAGTATGTCTTTGTAAAAAAAAAACCGAGTGTCAAACCTATGCAGGATGGGAGGGAGTAATTTGGGATGCTAATCATGTATTCAGGTGCACTGAATGCCTGGAGACGAGTCTGAGTGTGGAGTGGGGAGAATGGCCCTTTATCAAGATCACTGTAGCATAGGGGCAGTGTGGCTCAGGCTGCAGATCAAGGTGTGTGGAGGCTGCTGCTGTCTGAGATTAGGTTCCCCAGCAAGGGGCAGGATAGCCACTGGTGTTAGACAGGTCATTATAGAGAGAGGGAATGAGTAGCTCAGGCAGTTGTTTTGCCTGGGCAGGTGTGCTGAATGCTTAAGAGTGTGTCCAGACTTGAGGCAGAAAAAGTACAACTTCACAGTCTGTGCCGGATGGGTGGGGAGACTCAGCTGCCAATCCTGGCTGGCAAGTGCTCTGAATGCCTGTGGAGTTGCCTGGACATAGAGCAGTAGAGCCCCTCCCCTTGGTAAGATTTTTGCACAGAAAAAATGAGGGGGGATGTCTTAGGCTTCCTAACCAGGTACGCAGGTGTTCCAAATGCCCGGAGATGTGCCTTTCTCTGTGGAGAGCCATCACGGAAGCTAATTTTCCACCTTCTCCTCCCTGGGATCTGGAGAGTCCATTGCCTATCTGATAAATACCCATTTTCTTTCTTGAATTGGGACTTATTGTGTAAATCCACAATGTTTTGCTATGTTCAGGTGGGTGGGGCACACTGAAAGCTTCTAATTTACTATTATTTAACTCAGCAAGTCCTCTTCTGAGACTGTATCTGAAGATCATCATACAAATACACACAATTGTACACACAAGTTTGTTTTTTTTTATTGTGCTAATACTTTTTTTTTAGCACAAAGAAAAATCCCTGAACCAGAAAGTCAGTGCTTCTACTGCTGATGGTATAATAAAACTTCTTCTAGATGTCTTTCAAATAATTTTGTTGTGTCACTTAAATCCAGATCCCTAGTTTAGTTTCTGTGGAGCTGAAATATTTACTGGCTGCCTCCAAACTGGCTTTACAATCTTCAGGCTGTCTTCCATCTATCTAATTATACCTTAATTTTGTATACAAAGACAATGGCAGTAATAAATCAAGTCCTCTTACTTAAGGCCCTAAGGAGACAACAGTTCAAGGAATCTCCAAGTCCAACCCTTTGGGTTTTTTAAATAATAACTTCATCTTATTCCGTATTAGAATTCTCTCTGCCTTTGTTCTTGATTCCTGAATATTTCTCCTTGAAAAGTCACTATGTTCTATCTGAAGTCAGAACACATGTAATTCATTTTTACAAAGTTTCTAGAAAAAAATACTCTTTAGTTTATAATAGTATTTATTTAAAGATTCTCACTGAAAATATGACATGCTATATTTTTTTCATTTTGTTCAGATATTGAAGTGAATATCACTTAAACATTTTGAAATAAATATGACAGTGGTAGAATAGTTGTTTCCACCTAGGGCAAAAGTTTCTCTTATTTTCCCAATTACTATGACATTAAATTTTCAAGTCAGAAAACCACAGTGCTGCATAGATTCCAAAGCTATATGTTAACATACTCTATGTGTCACCATTATTGTAATTCTTTGAATAATTTATAATGTAGAGTATTCTAAAATATCAGAAAGTCACCAAAATAGAAAGGAAAAACATCTGTTATACCTACAAAATTAGTCATAGGAAGCCTCTCGGACATATACAGTTTAGGAGGTAAAATGTTGCCATTATCTGAGAAGAAATATTATATTTGGGGTCCTTACATATGTAAATGATAAACCCAAGCTGTTAATAAGTAACTTACTATAGTTTTCTATCTTTGGCTATATTTTAGCAGATAAAATTAAATTAGGCACTTTACAGTGCAAACTTACCAGTGTCCTCTGATTACCCTACATGTCACAGATCACACAGATGGAATGATAAATAAATTAGAGAAAAAATAAAAAGCAGAGCAAAAGACTGTGATTTCCTTAAAATCAATGACCAATCGTGTGTCTTTTTGTTATTTGCGTTTTCTTACCAATAAGTAGTTTGTATTCCTTTAATCCATGTTAAATTTATTTATAAATTAAATTATTATAAATTATAAATAGTTATTGTGCTGTATATTGAGACTCACCTCAAAAAACATAGATGGTTAGAGGACATTTCTTATGAGAACTACTTCTGTTATAAAATGAAAGAAATGCTTCTAGGCTATATATATTAAGATACAATGAAATTCCATTACATCATTTGATATTTGCTAAAAGTCGAACAAAGAAAACTGTTTGCCTCAGCCAGATTCAGTGGCTGAGCCTGTAATCCCAGTACTTTGGGAGGTCAAGGCATGTGGACTGTCTGAGCCCATGGGTTCAAGACCAGCCCTGGAAACTTGGCGACACCTCATCTCTACAATAAATCAAAAATTAGCTAGGCATGGTAGTGCGCGCCTGTAGTTCTGGCTACTTGAAGGGTTGAGGTGGAAGGATGCCCAGCACATCAACACTGCGGTGGCCATGAGCGTGCCACTCCACATCAGCCTGGGTGATGCAGTGAGACTCCAACTCAAAAAGAAAAAAGGAAAACTGCTTGCCTCATTCTCATCTATTGGCAGGACAAATTGATCCTTGAATTATATATATATTATATAACACTAAAACCTTGAGTCATTCTAAGTAATCCAAAGAACATCCATGAAAATGTTTATAGGTATATACTGATGATAGGAAAATATGGACAAGACTTTTGGACTCTTTGAGAAATGATGAAGTCTATGAGAAAAAAATCACAAAGCAAAAAAAGTAAATGGCCTCCCTGACTCAAATCCAATATTTCTCAAAGTGTTGACTCTGAATCAATAGCATCAGCATCACATGAAAATGTGTTAGAAATGTAAATTCTTGGGACTTATCCCAGATTTCCAGACAAGCTGACTCAGACAGACTAGATCAAAATTTGTACCTCATCAGAGTAATCTGGGTTTTAACAATTACTCCAAATGATCTCAATGTTGGAAAAAGTGTGAGAATGGCTTATCTACAATTTCTTACTTCGTTGTGTAAATACGAAGAAAATACTTATTTTATTCAGCATCATCATTTGAAACTCAAACTAAAACTATCAGAGCATGGATTCGGATTCACTCCAGGATAACCCAACTTTGCTCAGGAACAAGAATGATTTCAAAAGCCCAGTGACTGACATTAAAACCTGATCTCCCTATTGTTTAATCTGTAGAAAAATTTTTAAATGGTTTATTTTTTCAAGTAAAATGCAATAACCCATGTTTAAGCCTTGTTACTATAGAAAAAAATAAATAAATATGTATCAAGAATAAGACAGTACAAAAATTATTAATGACTAGCTAAAACAACAAAGGCAAAAGAGGAAAAAAGGGTATAAGAACTTTCGTTGTAATAGTGCCTTATAATATTATTGCTTAACTTCTTCTGAATAATTAAAAGGAATCCTACAGCCCCATATTCACACTTCTTTTGTGTTTGTCTTCGATTTTTTTTTTTACATCCTAAGTAATATTATCATTTTTTATGTGCATGAAAGTAATTTTAGTTTTTCATAAAGGCCTTCCCTTCTTTGGAGTCTTTATAACATGGAGTAGTCACACTATTCATGTTCACTGTGTCACAATTAGCAAAGTAAGTCAAGTAGATTTATTCTACAAATAACTTTTGTCCAGTAATAACTAGTCTTCTTGCAATGGAATTGGCTTTCCTTTTTGTAAAGTGCATTACAAGTCAGCATACTGTAATTGTATTGGTATTAATGATTCTAACTTCTCTAGATAAACTAGAATTTTGCTGAGAATTGAAACTGAATTTTCATTTACCTTCTCCAAATGGCCATATATATGAATATTTATCTTACCTCTAAATTAAATTGGAAATTTTACTTCTCACTGTTGCAAATATATATATTGCTAGATGTTCTAGACAAAGTACTGTGTCAAAAGAAGAAGTTAATAGTACTGTGTAAAATTTTTTGTAGAATTTAACTAATCAGTTAGAATTTAAAAGAAAAAACTCAGAGCACTAATTCATATCAACTACACATTAATAGTAAATGTCTCTTTAGACTAAAGATCTACATATAAAATTCAAAACTAAGACTTTATCTTTAAAAATAGGATTCCACATTTATGACCACTAGATCTGAATGTCCTCTTTGAAGGTCACGCACACACACACACACACACACACACACACACACACACCTTTGGAAGCGATACAGATACATGGAAATTAGGCAACATTGTCACCTAATCATCATTGAGTCAATGAATAAATAAAGATGAAAATCAATAATTTTGTTGAAACAAATGAGAATGGCAGCACAGCATACCAAAACCAGTCTAACACAGCAAAAGTAGTACTAAAAGAAAAGTTTACTACAGCAAATACCCACATAAAAAAGCAAAGATTATAAATAAATAACCAAACAATGCACCTCAAGCAACTAAAAAAAGCAATAATAAGCCAAACCCAAACCCAAAATTGACATAAAAAAGAAATAATACTGATCATAGCAAAAATAAATCAAATACAGGCTAAAAAAAAATAGCAACAATACAGTTTTGTTGATTTGGTTATTTGAAAAGATAAACAGCTGGTAAACTGCTAGCTAGACCAACCAATAAACAAAGAGAGAAGAACCAAATAAACAAAGTCAGAAACAAAAAATTATAACATTAAAAGTTATAACATTATAATTGCTACCAGAGAAATACAAAAGATCATCAGTCTATTATGAGCAACTACACACTGACAAATAGGAAAACCGAGATGCAATATATAAATCATTAGAAACATAAATCTTACCAAGGTTGATTTAGTTAGAAATAGAATAGACCATTAATGAGTAACAAGATTGAATCAGTGATTTTAAAAAAATCTTCCAGCAAAGACAAGCTCAGGACCAAATGGATTCACAATCTAATTCTACCAAATGTACTAAGAAAAACTAATACCAATCATTCTGAAATAATTCCAAGAAATCAAAGGAGGAAATCCTCCATAACACATTCAGTGAGGCCACCATTACCCTGATATCAAAACCAGACAAAGGCACAAAAACAACAAACATGCTACAGGTCAATATCCCTGATGAACATAAATGCAAAAATTTTCAACAGAAAATCTAACAAGTCAAATTTAACAACATGTTGGAAAAAAGTATTCACTATGATCAGTTAGAATTTATCCCCCAGGGATGCAAAGATGGTCCAACATATGCAAGCCAATAAACATAATACACTGCATCAACACAATTAAAAACAAAAACAATACAATCATTTTAATAGATACAGAAAAAGTATTTGATAAAATACAAAATTCTTTAGTACAAAAACTATCAATAAACTAGAAAACAAAGGAGCATGCCTCAAAATAATAAATGCCATATGGAAAAGTCTACAGCTAACATCATACTGGGTGGGGCAAATTTAAAAAAAAAAAACTCTCTAAAACTGGAACAAGACAAGAAAGCCAACTCTCAGCACTCTTTTCAACATAGTACCTGAAATCCTAACCAGAGCAATTAGGTTAAAGAAAGAGATAAAAAGCATCCAAATTGAAAAGCAGAATGTCAAATAGTCTCTCTTTGCTGATGAAATGACCATATACTAAAAACAAAACAAAACAAAACAAACCCTCAAGACTCTACCAAAAGAATCTCAGATTTGATAAATGAATTCACTAAAGTTGCAGTATACAAAATCAACATAAATTAGTCAGTAGTGTTTCTATAAGCCAATATTGATCTAGCCAAGAAATAAACAAAGAAGACAATCAATTCCATTTATAATAGCTATAAAAAGATACCTAGGAATATATTTAATCAAGAAGGTAAAAAATCTCTATAAGGGAATCTACAAAACCTTGATGAAAGAAATGGGAAAAAAACAAATGGAAAAAATCCCATGCATATAAATTGGAAAAATTAATATCTTTAAAATGACAATATAGTCTAAAGCTATCTATAGATTCAATACAATTTCATTGAAAATACCAAAATCATTCTTCACAGAATTAGAAAAGATTTCTAAAATACATATGGAACCAAAACAGAGTCAAAATGTCTAAAGCTATCACAATCAAACAGAACAAAGTTAGAGGCATCATATTGCCTGACTTCAAAATATATTACAAGGCTATAGTAACTGAAATAGCATGGTATTTGTGTAAAAATAGACATATAGACTGATGGAACAAATAGAGAACCCAGAAGTAAAGCAGCATATGTATAGTCAAATAATCTATGACAAAGCTGACAAGAACTTACATTGAGAAAAGGATACAATCTTTAATAAACAGAACTAGAAAAAGCTGGATACCCACATGCAGAAGAATGAAACTGGATGCCTATCTCTCAGCAAATATAAAAATCAACTCAAAATGTATTAAAGACTTAAATGTGAGACTTGAGTCTATAAAAATACTAAAAGAAAATCTCAGGAAATCTCTCTTGGACATTGGTCTAAGGAAAAAAATTATGACTTAGACTTCAAAAACACAAAGAACAAAAATAAAAACAGACAAGTCAGCCTTGATTATCCTAAAAAGCTCTGTACAACAAAATAAATCATCAATAGAGTGAAGAAACAACCTGTTTAAAGGGAGAAAGTGTTTGCAAACTATTATTCCAACAGGAGACAAATATCCAGACTATATAAGAAGTTCAAACAATCCAACAGTAAAACACAAATAATTCCATTAGAAAGTGGGCAAAGAAGCCGGGCTCACCTGTAATCCCGCGCCTTGGGAGGCTAAGGTGAGTGGATTGCCTGAGCCTGCGGGTTTGAGACCCACCTGGGCAACTTGGTGAGACCTCATCTCTACAATAAATCAAAAAATTAGCCGGGTGTGGTAGCGCGCGCCTGTAGTTCCAGCTACTTGGAAGGCTGAAGCAGAAGGATCACGGGAGCCCAGCAGGTTGAGGTTGTGGTGGCCAGGAGCGGCCACGGCACTCCAGTCTGGGTGACAGAGTGAGACTCCAACTCAAAAGAAAATGGGCAAAGAACATGAATAGACATTTCTTAAAAAGATATACAAATGGTCAACCAATATATTAAAAAATGTTCAGCATCACTATTCATCAGAGAAATGAAAATCAAAATCATATCATCTTACTCCTGGCAGAATGACTTTTATTAAAAAGACTAACAATTGGCCTGGCTCAGTGGCTCAGTCTGTAATCCCAGCACTTTGGAAGGCCAAGGCAAGTGGATTGCCTGAGCCTCCACGTTCGAGACTAACCCTGGCAAATTGGCGAGACCTCCTCTCTAATATAAATAGAAAAAAATTAGCCAGGCATAGAGTACATGCCTGTGGTTCCGGCTACTTGGAAGGCCGAGGCAGAAGGATCGCCAGAGACCAGCAGGTCAATACTGGGGTGGCCGTGTGTTTGACACTGTACTCTAGTCTGGGCAACAGAGTGAGACTCAAAAAAAAAAAAAAAAAAGAGAGAGAGAGAGAGACTAACAATAACAGATGTTGACCAGGATACAGAGAATAGGAGAACTCTTATACACTGTTAGTGAGAATGTAAACTAGAACAACCACTATGAAAAACAGTATAGAGATTTATTTTTTAAAAAACTAAAAATAGAATTACCATTAGATCCAGCTATTCCATTACTGGGTAACTACTCAAAAGAAAATAAATCAGTATGTCAAAGGAATAACTGCATTCATATGTCTATTCCAACACTATTCACAACAACAAAGATATAAAAATCAACTTAAATGTCCATCAATGGATGAAGATAAAGAAAATGTATATATAAATATATTTACATACATATACATAAATACTATTTGTACATACAATATCAGTAAAATCATGTCATTTAAAGCAACGTGGATGGAACTAGAGGTCATAACTTGAATGAAATAAACCATACATAAACAAATATTGCATGCTGTCACTTATATGGTAGTTAAAAATTTTAATCACATGGAAGTAGAAAGTGGAGAGAGAAATAGACTGGGAAGGGTGAGTCGGGGAAGAAGGAAGAAAGAAGAGAAATATGCGAAAGGATACGTGCACACAGTAAGATAGAAGGAATAAATTCAATGTTTGATAGCAGAGTGATCATACAAAACAAAAATGTATTGTACTCCTTTAATAGACACACTAAATAAACTGACTTGATTACTACACACTATATGCATATGTGGCAAAATTCTACATGTACCACCAGAAATTTGTACAAATAAAAAAGAAAATAAAAGAAATAAAAAAGAAAATAAAAGAAAGACGTTTCTTTAGAAATTGGAACAAGACACACCCATTCTTCTTCATACCTTCCGTTATTAACACCACTCTCTATAGAACTGATGCAAATGAGAACTCCCAAACTAGAAACTTTGACCTTAAAATGAAGAGGAGTAGGGAAAAACAGACCACATTTATTAACAAACAATACTGCAAAAAGTCAGACTATAAATAAAAGCTTTTCTGTTGTGAAAAATCTTGCTAAAATATCATCAATAAAACTGAAGATAAATATAATACAATGCTGTGCAAAGTTAATTCACTATCTCAAATAAGAATTTTGGCATATGGAAAAAATCTTAAATCAAAAATAAGAAAATAAATAGACAAAAATCAGGAAGAATTGAAACAAATGTTGAATGAATTTATGAAAGTAGTGGAAGAATAAAGCCAAATCATATCAAAAATTAAGACTAAATTACATCGTGTC
Organism: Carlito syrichta; assembly: GCF_000164805.1. Taxonomy (NCBI): domain Eukaryota; kingdom Metazoa; phylum Chordata; class Mammalia; order Primates; family Tarsiidae; genus Carlito; species Carlito syrichta. The sequence goes on along the minus strand of NW_007171569.1, from coordinate 224,334 downwards.
CAAGAAAATTAGGTTCAAATGCAAACATGATAAATAATTATGTAGAACAGGAAATTAGCCAAGAAAAAGAAAATGAGAAATTAAAAGATCACAAAAAAATTGAAAATAAAAATATCAGATGACCTTAAAACATGCAAAATGCTGACTCTGAAGAATGCCAAAACAATAAGATAAAAATAATATTTAAAACAGCAATTCAAGAAAACCTTCCAGAAACAAAAGGCAATGTGAATTTCCTCTTTGGAAGAGATTTGTGGTTATCAGAAGAAATTGATCAAGAACAACAACTCTGAGATACATTCTAGTGAGATTATAAGACTTCAAAGGCAAAAATAAGAAATAAAAAAAAAAGAAAATCCCCAGCACCTCAGGCAAAGAGATAAAATAAATTACAAATGCAGAAGAAAACAATGCCAAAAAGGCAATATGGTAGAAAATGTTTAAGAAACTTAAATAAATCAATGTTAATGGCGAGATGACAATAGAACCAGTGAGGGTATGAGAGTCTCTGTAAGGGCAAGTGTCCATAAACACAGTTGGTGTGAGTGGGTGTGTGCAAGAGGGTGAGTGAAATTCTGTCTGAAGGGAGGCTTAGGATCAAGCACTCAGGGTACCCCTTCAGAGGCAGCTGCAACCCAGCACTGCCCTGAGATCAGAGCCCCCTGATGTGCAGGATCACCTGCCATTCTAGGGATTCTCTCAGGAGGAAGCTGTAGAAATCAGCTGCTTCTCAGCACCTGGCACCTGGCTCATGCCACCACCTATGGCAGCAGGCCAGGCACTGCAGTGGAAACCATGCAGAAGGGGTGGTGAGGAATTCTGGAGCTAAGCCCCACTGCCAGCAAGAGATTCCGGGAGCAAAACCTCAATTTCTCAACCAACTAATCTTCAACAAAGCCTTCAGTAACAACCACTGGGCAAAGGAGGACTTATTCAGTAAATGGTGCTAGGAAAACTGGCTGACTACATGCAGAAGATTAAAACAAGACCCGTACCTGTCACCACACACAAAAATCAACTCTAAATGGATCAAAGACCTAAACATAAAACCTCAAGCTTTAAGAACCTTAGAAAATGCAGGAGACACCCTTATGGAAACCCCTATGGAAATTAGAACTGGCAACCCATTCCTGTTCAAAACTCCAAATGCCCATGCCATAAGAGACAAGATAGACAAGTGGGACCTCATCAAACTGAAAAGCTTCTGCAAAACAAAATAAACCATCAAGAGAGCTGGGAGACTGTCCACCAGACTGGGAAAAGAAATATTTGCCAACTGTATATCTATATCTGACAAAGGTCTAACATCTAGAATCCACAAGGAACTGAAAAAAGAAAAAAAGAAACAACCCTATGAAAAAGTGGGCAGTAGATATGAATAGACACTTACCAAAAGAAGACATACAAGCAGCCAGCAGATACATGAAAGATGCTTAGCCTTACTAATCATCAAAGAAATGCAAATGAAAACCACACTGAGATACCACCTAACTCCAGTCAGATTGGCCATCATCAATAATTCAAAAAATAACAGATGCCCATAAGGATGTGGAGAAAAGGGAATGCGTCTACATTGTCGGTAGGAGTGTAAACTAGTACAACCTCTGTGGAAGACAGTATGGTGATTCCTAAAAGATCTAAAAATCAACCTTCCATATGACCCAGCAATTTCTTTTCTGGGAATATACCCGGAGGGACTTAGATCACTCTATGAAAAAGATACCTGCAAATGCATTTTTATTACAGCATTACTCAAAACTTGGAACTAAAACTTGGAACCAATCATGCTGCCCATCAAAACGACTGGATAAAAAAATGTGGTGTATATACACGTGGAATATTATACAGCCATAATTAAGGACAAAATTATGAACTTTGCAGCAACGTGGAAGGATTTAGAGTCTATAATATTAAGTGATCTATCACAGAAACAAATAACAGAGTACCACATGTTCTCACTCATAAGCAGGCCCTGAACAATGATCATAGTATTATAAGAAAGGGCTTGGACACTGCCAGGAGAGGGGGACACACTTCATCAATAAGGGTACTTAATCTCAAACTAGATGAAGTCGGGACCAAAGTCAGGCACAAACTTTACTTGTACAATGACCATTTGTACACCTAATTCTGAATTGTATCCCATATCTTTAAAATAAAAAATAAATAATAATAATCAAAGCTTGAAGAATGGCAAACCAAGGTGTTCTTTACATTCCAAGGGCAGGCCACGCTCGGTGGCTCAGCCTGTAATCCCAGCACTTTGGGAGGCCGAAGTGAATAGATTGCCTGAGCCCAAGGGTTCGAGACCCGCCCGGGCAACTTGGCGAGACCTCATCTCTACAAT